>NW_027468971.1:0-166954 GCF_051014615.1 Bombus vancouverensis nearcticus
GCCGCCGATTGTCGCCGAGTGCCGCCACATCTTTATCTCCATCGTCAGTCCATCGGATTTGAAGTATGCCGGTCGTGACACTAACATTGTGGCGTCAAAGACGACGCGTTTTGACTCGCGAAAGGCGTTTTCGGTTTGCTTCGACCACTCGATTCGCCGCGAACAGCTCGTACGTATCTTTGTTCGCGGATCCGCGTAGTTTGTTGCACGGGTATACGTTTATATTGACACCGGTGTTCACGAGGAAAGAGATCCTTGGTGCCCTGTCCGTCACGAAAATGCGACGGGATACTAAAGCCATCGCCACATGCCGCGTTTACGGACGGCTGGTCTCGTTTCACTGGGTCCAGTTGCAAGGGGCCCGGCACTTCCTTGCGCGGTCTCGAAAGGTCTCGTGGTAATAGCAGAGACCAGACTTCTGCGGTCTGTCCTTCGAACTTGATATCAATCTTGCCTTCCGTATGTAGAATAACGATGTGAGGTGGATAGTGGGTGAAGGTGCCCACAAGAAATACTCTTGATGTTCAACAAAAAAGTTAATTAAATTATTAACAATCAACAGTCAACAATTTATGATCAACAATTAACGACTAACGATTAACTGTCAACAACAATTAACGATTAACGATGAACGATCAAAAACAATTAACGATTAACGATGAACAACAATTAACGATTAACGATTAACGATTAACTATCAAGAGTCAATAATCACGTATCTCTAATTGCGTTTGCTTCGCTATGACGCTTAACCTTTCGCACTCCGCAGCTCGGGGCAGAATGAATCTTTGATTCGAAACCAAATGGATTCTTTTCTTTGTTGTCCCTCGATATCTCCACTACGCACGCGTTTATTAGATGTCCGCAACGGTTGCCGCGTATGCATTCTTCCGAATATTCGGCGAAAGAACTGTAGGGATATCGATGGTACATTAGGCGTGTCGGCTTTACGCTTTGAAGGTATAGCGCTTTGTGTCGCGAAGCCGTTGGAAAGTTCCATGGTCGAGTGCCACCACAGATGCATGACGATTAGATACAAACGCTTCAAGTATTACAATTAATAGCTGATACAATTGCAACAAAACAGATGTCCTTTATGCAAGACTACTGAAATTACACAGCTACAATAAAATAAGGAATACGTCTGTACTATGGGAAACATAAATAAATATACACATAGTAGCTTATACAACATGTATGTGGAGGACGATTAAACGCGTTGTTGATTAATGACCAGACGAGTTGATACTTAGTGTAGTCAAATGTATTTAAAATTATTTGCAGTACAGAATTAGTCGTCGTTCGCTTAGTGTTGCTCGATATGTGTATACAAGGTAATGCTTACGTTCGTTCGATATTAATTCGCTATAAGAATGTTCGATACTAACTGTCTTAACGATCGTGTTCTTTTATTTATACTCGGGGGAGTATCGAAAACTTTAAATTCAACCTCGGTTGACGATTGCACGTAGCGGCAACATTGTTTTGCCCGGAGTTTGTTTATCGTTACGCTTTGCTTGTCACGTAAAAGTAATGGGAAAATAATAATAAAAAAATGTTGGATTCTTGAACCAGAGTTCGAGATACCTCTATTCTATAATAGGATTACAAGTGTGCGATTAAACTGTTACCGAAAGACTGAAGCCTCGATCAAGAACCAGCCCTTCTAGATGTTCGTTTATCTTATGCCTACGTGCCGAATTCATAATCCTTTATTTTGGGAGTCGGTGTCGTGTGCAAGGCGGTTCAGGTTTCCTGAGTCGGTTGGAGATATTTGTTGACGTTACATTCCCCCAGTGTTAGAGTGCGGCTGGTTCTCCAGACTCTTATTTTCGGTGTAGTGCCTCCTTTTGTATGCCCTTTTGGAATCTTACATGCCTTGCTTCGAGGATGACTGAATTGGTGTCTTCAGGTAATTCTCCTAATGGTTGTATTTCAGGTGTGGAATATGTGTTTAAAGGTGCGCTAGGTGTCTCTATTGGTCTAGAGATATTGCTTATACCTGTGTCTTTTTTTTTTCTTTGGTTTTACAACATAATACACGAATACATAATTTGGAAGGTAGGCATTTGCTTATAATATCGAATAATCCTATTTTGTTAAATATACATATGTTCCTAGTAATGCTAGATCAATATAACTAATAATTTATAAGACACTTAGTTCCTATTTCTTAAGACTTCTAATTCTATGTTCATAATTAAGAGAGTTTACTTCGTTGGTAATTTGATTGAGGTGCATTCTATACGATTATACATTATTAATGATTTTTGGAGCGTTTTCAATTTTTGTTAGGATTTCTTCTAGACTGTCAGTTAAGGGTAAAGCTATAGTTTTGAGATTTGTTTTGTAAGTTATATTGGTTTTTAAGTTATTGTTTTCATCAAAAAATTTATCTATATTTTTATTCATTAATTCTAAATTATCGTTATCCAGAGTTACAAATAGACTTCTAGAAATGGATCCAACAAAATTCAATGACCCTCTTCGGTAACAAGTGTGTGTCATAAATTTAATATGCATGATTAAATTGTCTAAATTTCTTTTGCGAGCGCGTGTAATCATTTCATTGGAATACGGGCATTCACTTTTAAAATGTTCTGTTAACATTAGTCTAAATCTTTTAATTTCGCTGAGTTTTGCATATATATCCTTAATGTCTAAACCTATAATTACGTTTACAGATTCGCTATATAAGTATGCATGAGCTAATTTTTCTTGATATATAGAACTACCGTTAAGGGGTATAACGTTTAGCTTAGCTAACAATGAAGAAGGTGAAGATCGTCCTGGAAAGTAAGGTTTAATATGGTTACCATGTATTTTCCTAATCGAGTGATTTACTATTATTTCATAATAAGGGGTTTTTCACTTTTTCAATGGTGTATGGCCCTGGCCATTCAGTATCTATCTTGTGTTCTTTATGATCGTTATGAATTAATACTAAATGTCCTTCTTTAAAAATAGATTGAGGTTTGGCAATTTTAGAGAAGTTTCTAATAAATTTTCTATAGTATCCAGCTAGCCCAAGGAATGATTTTACATCAGTAGGATTTTTTGGTAGTTTGAAATTCTTTACTGTTTCTATTTTTTTAGGGTTAGGTTTTACTCCATCTGCTGTCACTACATGTCCTAGATATTCTAATTCGGGCTTTAAGAATTCACATTTATCTGGTTGTATTCTTAGACCTACTTTCCCGAGTCTTTGGAATATAATGACTAAGTTTTTAGTATGTTCTTCTATCGATTGCCCGAATATAATGATATCATCGAGATAAACGAAACAATGATTGTTAATCAAACCTCTTAACGTGGTATCCATCATTCTTTGAAAGGTAGCAGGTGCGTTCTTGAGCTCGAATGGCATTCTATTATAGTGGAAGTGTTCTTGTGGTGTGCTAAATGCAGTGTATTTCTTTGAATTCTCGTCCATGGGTATTTGATGGAACCCTGAGGATAAGTCTAAAGAGGAGAAATATTTCGCATTTCCTAGCTGTGATAGTATATCGTCAATGTCAGGTAGTGGATACGCGTCTTGGTCTGTTAGTTCGTTTAACTTCCTAAAGTCAATCACTACTCGCCACTTTTGTTTCCCTGATGCGTCGATTTTCTTTGGAACGATCCAGACAGGAGAGTTATAGGGGGGGTCGGAGGGTTCTATAATCTCTTTGTTTAACATTTCAGTCATCTGTTTATTTATTTCGGTTTTATGATGTTCGGGAGGACGGTAGGATTTTACGTTGATGATCTTGTTAGGTAGATGATACATTTACACTGTACACGTGAATGTGTGTGTAAGCGTCAGAGGGCGTCCAGGTCTCAGTAGAGACAAAAGACGATTGGAGGCTGTTAGGAGAATCTAGAGGAGGTGGTTGACAACAAGCGTGCGTGCAAGAAGGTTATCGAAGTCTTCAGAGTGTAATATATATATGAATAGCTGTTGTGTGCGAAATAAAGTGAACTATTTGTATTTTCGAATCCTCTCTATACCTTAACATGGTAGCAGAGCATGGTTACTAGTTTTGCAAGCTATTTAGTGCGTGGTTTTTAGTCTTGCGAGTTTAGTAAGGGAAGAAACGTTCAAAGAATATAAAATAAAAGAAAAAATACTTCAAGCACGTAGGAACGCTTGAGTAAAGAATAGGAAATCAATTAAAATGGAGAGATCGGAAATTATGCTATCGATATTTGATGGTGAGGGTTACGGTATGTGGAAGAAAAGAATAACAATGTTTCTGAGATATAAAGAATGTGATATTGTTATAACTAGAGTGAAGACTGAAACAGACAATCCAGACTGGGATAAAAAGGATCTGAAGACGATAAATATAATTTACAGTGCCTTCTCAAATAGACAATTAGAATATATTAGGGAAGAAAAAACAGCGTATGAAATAATGAAAAAGTTCGACGAAGTGTACTTGAAAGAATCGACGGCACTAGATCGTGTGCAGAAGGAGATTGGAGAAGATAAGTCTTGATAAATACAGTGATTCAGCATCGTTTTTTAGCGATTTTGAAAAATTAATAAATGAATTAAAAGGTGCAGGCGCAAAAGTGAGTGAGAGGGAAAAGCTGAATTACATGATAAATACGTGTTACGTCGCGTAACACTTTACCTAGCCCAGGCCACACACCGCGGGCAAGATGGCAACCAGATGTCTTCGGATACTCACTGCGTACCCTCAATAGTCTCAAGTATCTTCCATAAATCTTAGGAATTTCCTAGTCGAGGTCCTTCAAACTGAACAAACGTCTGTTTCCAAAGCATTTCTAAAGACCTTTGTCTACTACAGCTTGACAAGGGAAAGTTGGTTTTTCTCACGTATGATGCAACTTTCCTCCCACGAACCACTTTCTCTCGAGGGCGGTTAAGATCCTTCGTTTAACCAATTAACAACGAAGACTATTTCCCTCACTCCCTTAGTCAAAATCGTCACCAACAAATCCGATGGTCCCGTGCGCTAGACACATCCATCCTTAGCTTTCCTCCGCCACAGCATCGTCTCCGAACATCACTGATTTTACATCCTTCGAACAGTCAACATCCTTCGAACAGTCAACATCCTTCGACCGGGTTTACACCCGAAGATCAGGCAGTCTCAATCAAGCATCTCGTCAAGCGGTCAGCAATTCGAATACAGTGAGTCGACAAATCCATCAGTATACACGATAATCCGTCTAGAGACTCAGGTCGCACTCATTCGTAGTCATCTCATGACAAATATTCATTTTGTGTTACACCGAAGTTGTTGGTTTGTGAAAATATATAATAACCTGTTAGCAACAGCGTTATCCTTCATTTAACTACCCTTATTATCCTAAATGAAATAAGGGATCGAGCGATTCGCGGCGTTGATTAGCAAATCGTAACGGGAATTTACGACTCCCGTTGGCGCGCACTTCGAGATCGCGTCTCCCCGCGAACGTGCGAAAACAATACGTTACCCGAAGAGTATAGCTACATAGCGGATATAATAGATGCAGTGAAAGAAGAGAAACAAACGGTAGCGTGCGTGAAGAATAAAATAGAAATAGCGGAAAAGAAAGATAAGTCTAATCGAGGAGAAATGAAAACTAATGCCTTTGCTGCAAAAAAGGAAGGATGCTTCAAATGTGGAAGAGTGGGATATTTTGCATGAGAGTGTCAAAATGGCGTCCAAGCGGGAAGCAGTAACAGTTATCGGCGTGGGTCAACACGTGGTCGCAGCAGAGGAAGAGGAAACAAAGGCAATACGAACAGGGAGCGTGGAAACTTCCATCGTCAATCAGCAGCCAGCACGAGCGAATATGGCAACTCAGGAGCAGGCACATGGATGGCAACAGCGCACGCAGCACACAGCAGCGAGATGAACGAGATAAGTGGTAACGAAATAACATGCCTATTAGATAGCGGTTGTACCGATCACATTATTAACGATGTAAATTATTTTGATAAATCTATCGACCTTAAAGAACCGGTAAATATATATTTGGGCGATAATAGATCGATAAAGGCAACAAAAGAATGAAATGTTATAAGCTATTTTGAAGCATTTGAAAAACGAAATAAAATAAATATGAATAAAGTTTTTTATGTGAAAAAAATGTCCGCAAACTTGATTAGTTTCGGCAAGTTAACGGATAATAATAATATGGTTATTTCAAAAGGAAATATTGCAAAAATAATAGATGGGAACAATAAACTTACAGCTTTAGCGGCCAAAGAGAATGGTACATATAAAATGAAAAGTATATTGAAAGGAAGAAGCACTTAGTAAACAGTGGCGAACGTAGTGATGAGTAAAAAGGAAAGATGGCATAGGATGCTAGGACACGTAAATTTTAGATACTTAAATATTTTGGGCAAGTAAAGAGCAGCTAGTGACAGGCATACCGAATAAATTTGAAAAGGAATTGTTGAAATGTAAGGTGTATATAGAAAGTAAAATTCATAATTTATCTTTCAAAAATAATCGAACTAGGGCTAGGGAGATAATGGAAATTATTCATACGGACGTGTGCGGTATCTTTAAGACTACCGGATTAAATGAAGAGAAATATTTTATTTTATTTATCGATGATTATAGTAAAATAGCTAGGATTTATTGTATAAAATCAAAAGATAAGGTCTTTCATTCTCTCGTACAGTTTGTAAATGAAGTTGAGAACCTAACGGGCAAGAGGTTAAAAATATTAAGATGCGATAATGGAAGAGAATACTTAAACAATCGAATTTATAAATTTGCTAGGGATAAAGGTATCATAATAAATAATTGTCCAACCTACGTACATGAATTAAACGGGACAGCGGAAAGGTATAATAGAACAGTGATGGACATGGCGCGTTGCTTGTTAACGGAAGCGAAAGTACATAAAAAGTACTGACCGGAAATAGTATGTACAGCGGCGTACTTGAAAAATCGAAGACTAGCAAACACTGCAGAGAGAAAGACACCTTTTGAAATATTCTTCGAGAGAAAACCAAGTGTTGAAAATTTGTATCTATATGGAAGTAAAGTTTTTGTAAGAAGGCCAGAACAAAAAAGAGTTTCTAAATGGGATAAGAAGGCAGATATGGGAATTCTGTTAGGATATAGTGAAGTAGGTTAGAGAGTCCTATTAGGTGTAAAAATAACAGTAGCGACATGTAGAGGTCGTAGAAACAGACAAAAAATGTATCGGTTTTGAGGAGAATTCATTCGATGCAGTTAGCGATGATAGTAAAGATAATTATTTATTGGACAGCATGAATAAGGAAGAGTTAGAAAGTAGAGAAGATGAAAATGATAATAGTTCTGAAAGCTTAAAGATTCCTAGGAGATCTACACGTAATAAGAAATCTCCAGTAAGGTATCCAGAAAAGGAAAACAGTAGTGAGATTCACGCAAATTATTGTAGAGTAGATATCCTTTGTACATTTGAGGAGGCGATTTGTTGTGAAAATAGTGAAGATTGGAAACAGGCTATGGATAAAGAAATAGAGTGTCTCTATAAAAACAAAACTTGGAAATTGGTAGAGAGGGTAAAAGGCAAAGAAGTATTAGATGTAAAATGGGTTTACACGAGAAAATCAGATGACAGGTATAAGGCTAGATTAGTGGTAAGAGGATTTCAACAAAGAAACGTAGTCGTTGATGACATATATTCTCTTCTCTTCTATCATATTGTTGTCAAAATGGATTAATCATTGAGCAAATGGATGTAAAAACTGCCTTTTTAAATGGCGAAGTAAGTTCGGAGGTATATGTAAATCAAGCAAAGGGATATGCAGACGGAACGAATAGAGTTTGTAAATTATCGAAAGCGCATTATGGGTTAAAAGAAAGTCCGAGGGACTGGTATGAGTGTTTTGATAGGTATGTGACGACATTGGATTTTAAGAAGAATAACATAGAGTTGTTCCTATATACTCATGGAGAGGGGGAAAATGTTGTTTATTTGCTAATATATGTAGACGATTTGTTAATCTGTAGTAAAAACAAAAAAAGGATACAAAATGTAAAGAAGCTATTACCTGATAAATTTAAAATGAAAGATTTAAGTGAAGTAAAAGAATATTTTGGAATAAATATAGAGTATGATTATATAAAAAATGAAATGAAACTAAGCCAAACGAAATACATTGAATCATTAGCGAACAAATATAAATTACAAAACAGCAAATTGTACTGTACACCAACGGAAACAAATTTAAAAATTGAAAACGCTGAGATAAATAGAAATGACATTGGATACAAGAACTTAATTGGTGCATTGCTGTATATTAGTACAAATACCAGACCCAATATAAGTTATAGTGTGAATTATCTTAAGTAGATTTCAAGATTGTTGTAGCGAGACACATTTTAAATATGCTTTGCGAATATTGAAATATTTGTACCGAAATATTGAAATATTTAATATTAAAGATTTAAGGTTACATTAGAAAAGGAATGAAAAGTATGAAACGATAGATTGTTATGTGGACGTTGATTGGGCAGGAGATCATTTAGATAGGAAATCTACTTTTGGATATGTAATTAAATTGTATGGAAATGTAATCGGTTGGAAATCTAAAAAACAAAGGTGTGTGACAAAAGCCTGGACGTATGCAGAGTATGTAGCTCTATCGGAAGCGGTGAGTGAATTAATGTCTATTAGAGAAATTATGAAGGTCTTCAATGTAAATCTAGACAATAACCCTGTAAAAATTTATGACGATAACTCTGGAGCGATAAGTATAGCAAAGTACGGAAATTTCACAAAAAATTCTAAACACATTGAAGTTCATTACCACTACGTTCACGAATGCTTAAAGGAAAATAAGATAAATATAATTTAAGTAGGTACAGACGAAAATACTACATAGGTTCTCTAAGAGGTTTTTCTATGTGCGATAGTCGAATCAAAGATTTGAATTTTTCGATTTGATCTACAGTGTTTATATTTTCAATAATGTTAGAAATTTGGACTGAAAACTTACCACCATTGATAAAGCATACTGGCGTTGGCTTTCCGTCGAAGTATACAATTTTTTGAACGATTTCTCCCGATGCGAGGGTTGGTTCTTGCTGCAGCAGAAGGGTATTATTATCTAATTTTAATGTTTTATTGGAGAGTTTGAATCGATATTGATTTAAACCGGGTAAGCCTAATATGCCGTCTTCTATGATAGGGAAATTATCATCTACTAAGGAAAATTCTATCTCTTTGTTGAATAAATTTGGTTTAATTTTGGAATTGGATTCGTATTTGGAATGTTCCATGGAGAATTTCTATGTGTCTGGTATTATTGTTCTTCCTGGGTAGCATCCTCGTTTAAGCAAGTTGATTCCTGCTCCCGAGTCAACGAAAAATCGCAATACTGGTCGTCCTGGTAATTGTAGTCGTATTGTGGATAATCTTCCTGAGGTAGCATTGTTAATTCTGATTGTTCTTGAATGTGGTTTATTCCTGGAGGGGCTTTTGTTTGAGGCGGTAGTCGAAAATTTTGGCATTGATTGGCAAGGTGTCCCAATCGATTGCATTTGAAACATTTCGTTTGTGGCCTTTCGTTTAATGGTCGATTTTCAAGCTTTGTAAAATTATTCATTCTTGGTTGAATGTTTTGTGTGGGTGGAGTTTTGTTATTCATGTTACTTGTAATCGTGAAGCGGTTACCTACTGGACGAGACGTCTGGTTACGATAAGATGGTGGAGTGGTTGTTTGTCGTGTCATCCGTCTGCGAGCGTTGTCTTCGCGAAAGTATTTTTCCACGTCCATTGCCTTTTTTTCTGCATCGATGATGTTTGGGGGGGGGGGGATTAGCCAATAGCACGTGTCCTATTTCTGAATGAAGGCCTCTTACATAGTCAATCACAGAAACCATGTATAGTCGATCGTTCATCGCTCATCGAGTTAGTTCGTCTTTATATTCATTGGTAATGCTGTATTGAAGTTTGTTGAAAACACGTCGAAATCTAATGTTATAATTTTGCACGCTTTCGGTTATTCCTTGCTTTATCACTCTTAACTGATCTTGGTGTTCTCTTACTGATGCTTGAGTAGCTACGTTACGTCTTAATCCTTCGTACAGAGTTTCGAATTCGTTAATATGGATATTACGGATTGTCATTGCGGCTTTTCCTACAATTTTCTCTATTTTGATCATTTTTAATAATAACGTTTGTTCGCTACACATCATTCTCATTTCTTTTATTTCACGAATAAAATCTTCTACACTTATATCGTTTTCTCCGTTTAGTATCGGAGATACTAAACAGCTTTTAGATTTCCAGAGTTTGCAGCTGTTGGATTGGATGGTTGGACATATGTTGGTGGCTTTTGTGGCATAGGTGGAGGTGGATTAGTATCGTGTTTTAATACTGATATATTATCGTCATCGTCAGTCATCATAGAACCGAATTCAGTTGATTTTACGTTTATTTGTGGTAGTTTAACACGAGAGAGGTTTCTACCTAATATTTCCATTTCGTTAGCGCGTTTTCTATTTTCTTCGTTCGCTAATTTTAAAGCATTCTTTATTTCGTTAAATTGTTGTCGAAATTCTTCGTTCTGTCTCTGTATTAAGTCTAAAATTGCTCTGGTAGAGGAATCGAGTGATCCCGTTTTATTTTGGACTCCACTTGTAGAGGGTAAACTTGTCTCGGCTTTTGAGTCTTTCTTGTTGTTCATATTGTCTCTTCGCTAGAGTTACTAGAGAAACTAACTTTTCGCGTTCTATATTGTTTAAAAGAATTCCGACTTTTCTCACCTTGATACGTAAGTTCGTAGAATGAGGTTCCCTTGCGGTGTTTTCCTCTGTGGCGCGTTCAAATGTGTTGTTTGAGTGTCAAACTCGTTCTGTTGATTTGTTCTATGCTGACAGTGGCCCCGTTGATTTGGTCCACCGTGGTAAATTATTGGCACCAAAGTTCATAACACAAGTAGTTCGAATCCTTCGATCTTCAATAATGTCCGTAGACCGAAATCGTAACTTCGTTTACACTGAAGCGAATGGATCCTGGCAGGATCGCCAAAATGTCACGTAAAAATAATGGGAAAATAATAATAAAAAAATGTTGGGTTCTTGAACCAGAGTTCGAGGTACCTTTATTTTATAATAGGATTACAAGTGTGCGATTTGACCGTTACCGAAAGACTGAAAGACTCGATCAAGACTCAGCCCTTCTAGATGTTCGTTTATCTTATGCCTATGTGCCGAATTCATATTCCTTTGTTTTGGGAGTCGGTGTCGTGTGCAAGGCGGTTCAGGTTTCCTGAGTCTGTTGGAGATATTTGTTGACGTTACATATACGTCAAGACTGTGTAAGTGTCACGAGGCAAAACAATAATATGAGTCGCTCTCGATTTGCATCGTTCTCTAACTCATGTGCCGCTACATACTTATATAGTTATTATTTCTTACAACCTAGCGTATGCAGTTGTGTATGGGGCCTTAGGTTCACTGTTTATAGATACTGCTAGGAATTAATCGAACGAATTCAACGCAGTCGCGTTTACAGTGTTCCGTATTATCGGAAATGCCGAATTCGCGTGGTTTCGCTTTGACGTTCGTCCACGTTGACGATTGTTCAAAGAACAACCGAGTGGCCTCCGCGTCACAGCTACGAAAGACATCGAAGCCGCGACACCCTTGAGTGACTTCCCTATCTTTTCCTAAAACCAAGGATGACGCAACTCAGGCAATCGTTACAAGCGTTCGAACTTCACATTTTCTTACCATACTATCAACAAAAAATGAAAGCTGGTTTTCAATGAGTCATTATATAATTATATGTCGGAGATGAAAGAACACCGGAGCCTTTGGAATTTTGGATAATCCCGCAACATTGTAACCCAGAGTCTAATATAGCTGTAATTGAACAATTGTAGTTATTCAATCCGATTGTAATTGTTCGAGAGTTGTGATAATGAGCTTGGGCTCGAGGCGACAGTCAGTCGCCGAACGTAGCCGCGGTCACGGGATGAACGCTTTGTCTAACAAAGGTATGGAGTAATTCTGTAGATCTCCTTAAAAGAAATATTCGTGGCGACACGCGACAGTAAACATTCCAACGGTTTCTGTCCCGTGGCTCGCCACACGCAGACCCTATTCTTCGAGTAAGATGATTGCCAGATGTCGATGCGTCTCCGCAGTACATGTTCGGCTAGCCCGAGGGCCCGTTATAAATCTTAAGGTTTAGTTAACTAAAGTCCTTCAAACAGACAAACAGTCTTTGTCCCAACTACGGGAAGATAGGGGAGACATATTTTTCAACGAGCGGCGTCTCCCACTAGCAACTTTCCCTCGAGGGCGGCTAGCATCTTTTTCTAACCACCGATATGGAGATTGACCAATTAGCAGCAACGTCAATTTCCCTTACTTCCTAAACGAAGGCTTTCCTCGACGAATCCGATGATCTCGTGTCCTTAGACACACCCCATTATAGTTTTCCTCTGTGGCATCATCGGGACGGGAAGGGCATTCTCGCTCGCGATCTCATTGATGAAACTCTTTACGACCAGTGAATATTACGCGTCCGACTTAGATTTTGTGAGTACGTTCATCTATCATCCCGTCGACCGCCGATTCGTTATTGAACCTAGGATCATTGTCATTAGTTTCTCGAGTATCTAATCACCACGGTTACTTGTCCGGTTCTATTATAATCGTATTTGCACTAGTCAATGTCTTCTCTATTGCATAACGACAACGCGTAAGGCAAGCGAGGATTCGTTTCACGCCCCTAACCCTAATTCTAATGTAAACCCGACATATTTATTCATATAATGTATGCTACTCGTTCTTTTTCCCTTGTTTCGTTTGAAGATCACCAGCGTATGCTAACACTCACATATTATATTACTCCTCCTTTTACTTATTCACCGCTATCCATCATAGACACCATCACCAATGAGCCGTTAATGCATCACACACTTTTTTATCCTACGCTGCTGCTGCTGTACTCGAGTTAATTTAACAGCTATTCCCCTACAACTTATCATGCCAATATTGACCGCCACGCTTCATGTTTCTCCCACTTTAATTGTACTCAAACGATCATATGATTATAATCCTTGTCGCCTCCATATGCATGCACTCTGATATCGTCTCAATATTATTCCACTCACACCCCCTTGTAATTCACCACAATCCTTAGCAATCCTGCTTGCATTTTCACACGCATGTGTCATCGTATATTGTCAAACACCTAGCTAGCGAGAGCGATCCACCAACATGTCCGCTCTCAATTGCGTCGCGAACCAGACTTCTGTCTATAACCTACGTTCACCTTAACATGTGTCTCGTAGTTATTCATTTGTTATAGTTCCCGAACCGTAATTACACTTTATTTCAATTCCTATCCTAGTCAAATTCTAATTTCTATTTCCTTTAATTTAGCCAATAGATTAACCTAATATTAATTTAGCTCACTTTAACTTCAATTAAAATCCACTAAACGCTTACTCACTCAATAACATTAATTGTTATATCGATTTTAGCCCTGCTACGCCTTCCAATTTAGCCTGTGACTTCTTGCATCCGTTAAACCCTCTCATCATATTCAAGTCAACAATAAACTAAAATCACTGTACGTACCCACGACACCCTAATTCATCTCAAATGGGAATTATCCATCACTATCTAGCACGTTAAAAATTGGTATTTCTCATGTTTCCTTTAAACTAATTCCACCCACGATATGACACATCTACCCCTAACCAACTACTATTACAACTAGCCTTATGCTCACGAGCGGGAGCTCGCGGCAAACACGTCCGCAAGCAACGACGTCTCGAGTCGAACTCCAGTTTTGCTGCTAATTGAACTCGGTTGTCTGATTTCTAAGATTTTATGCGTTTTACACGATACGTCGATCTGCACATTTTTCCTAATGATAATGATATAATGATTTTCTGTCTGTAAGGGTACGAACGTCGATTCTACCAACTTGAATACAGCAGTTGGGCAGGTTTTGACTGTCTGTTGATTATTAGTTAATTCGATTCTACATTCAGGTGAACTGATTCTATTGTGACTTGACTGAGTTCCCTTACAAATGTCGATGATTGCCGTTCGTTTATATTTGTTTAAGTAGTGGCTATCGACAACTGTGTATCGTTCTAAGCTGATTAGTATCAGTTTCTACTACAGGTGCGATAAATAAAGAGTTTTGCTTGAAAGGTATGGGATAAATTTTTATTATTTTCCATTCGTTGTCTTCTGAAAACGATACAGTTATCGTATATATGAGTTTGTTATCATTTGTCCATAATTTTAGTTTACTTAGATCTAGAATTAGTAGAAAGTTTTGAACTGAAAGATCGATATGATTACTCATAAAGTTTTGCTTCGTTATTTGGTCGAGTGTTGTTAAGAATTGTTTAGGTTCCATAATTTGCGGGTTTATGATTCCTTGTTTTCCTGATACTATAGTGTTAAAAATTTCGTCGATGTTAATATGGAGCTCCGATATGGTAGATTCAGTCCGAATTAGTAAAGAGATCAATATTTCGTTTTTCTCGTTATGGTTTTCAATCTTGCGTATGACGTTGCTAACGTTTTCGAGTTGATTCGTCTTAGCATAGTCTAGCACGCGTTTGATAAGTGCGGTTTGATTACTGAGGATCGTTTTTATTTTATTGTTGGAGTCAAATAATGTGTAGAGGATGAGTCGAGTCCGTGATGATTGTGGTTGGTGGCTGTAGATGTCGCTGCTGGGGGTACTGCTATATTTTCTTCCTATTTAGAATCGTGGAATAAAAATCGGACTTCGGTCGCCGGGATTCGATCCCGCGTTCCGAACGTTCGTAACCTTTTTTTTTTCTTTTTTGTACGTGGAGAAATCCTCATGGACACTCCGCTGCTGCAATAATCGCGTAACAGCAGAGTAGTGTCGGACTCCTGCCGACTAAAACTCCACGATGACCATCTTATGCGCGTGACAGGAGTGCTCCAGGAACTTCTTATGAATTAACTTCAGTTGCACCCCCTACTCGCGTTCTCTTGTTCGAGCCGGCTATTGAGTAGGCGTTAGGGGGAGGTTGTTGCCCCTAGCGCTGTCACTTCTTCTGGTCGTAGTCCGTTGCGGTGGTGGCGGGGCGGCTCTGGGTCGTCTGTCTGCCATCCTTCTCCATCGTCTTATCCTGCAGGGGTGAGAGTTTTTTTTTCTCTCCCTTTCCGCTCGCTCCTTCGCGAGCATAACTCGCTCGCAGAAGAGGCGGACGGCCTCGTATTTCTGTGACCCTCTCAACATCGCTTCTACAATCGCTGAGGGTGTCAACGTTTCTCCTATGGCGTGCCGCAGGGTGTAGCGGGGCAGCTCCCACGCCGGACAGAGCTCCAGGGTGTGCTGCGCTGTGTCCCTGCCATCTCCGCAGTGGTGGCAGGTGTCTGTCGTCTCTCGCCTTATTCTCTTCAGGAACTCGCCGAACACGCCGTGTCCGGTGAGCACTTGTGTCATCCTGAATGTGAGTGGGAAGCCGTGGCGGCTCCTCCATGCCTCCCAGTTTGGTAGGACCGCTTCCGCGCCTCGGTGTTCGCTTCTCCCATTGATCAGTTGGGATCGCCACAGGTTCCATGTGTCCTCCTCGGCGGTTCCTGTGTCGTTTGGAGCCGCCTGCTCGGTGGGGTCTTCTCCCGGATGCCATTCTCTCCGGCGGGTGTATCACTTTTTGAGCGCCAGCGCCCGCAGCTCCCACGGGGGGGACGCGGCTAGGGTGGACGCCGACGCGTGAGACACCGTCCGGAATCCCCTAATGATTCTGATGGCGGTCACTCTGTGCCTCCTTCTCAGGAGCAGAATGCTGCCATCAGGTCGTCCGCCCATACTGGGGCCCCGTACATCACTCGTGACCGAACGACGCCCTCGTAAAGTCGGCGCACCGCGTCTCCGGCCCCGCCGATGTTCGGTAGTAGGCCGCACAGGGCATTGGCAGCCGCTGACACCTTCGGGATCAGAGAGTCGAAGTGCAGCTCGAACGTCCACTGGCTGTCGATGGTGAGTCCCAGATACTTCATCTGTGATCCCACCCGGACGGTTTTACCTGCCATGTTTATGCATAGGCCGGGCGGTGGTGTCCCTCGCCTCGTCCTGTCAAAGAACCAGGTGGCCTCCGACTTCGCAGGGGAGACTCTTAGGCCCAGTTCGTTCACGGCACGGATCGCACAGGCCGTTGCGATTTCGCCAATGCGCAGCGTCTCGCGCCAGCCACGACGCTCGACCAGGATTAGGGTGTCGTCCGCATAACATATCATGGCCGCGCCTGGGGTAGCGGGCATCGCAGTACCTCGTCGTGCGCAACGTTCCATAGTATGGGGCCCTGCACCGAGCCCTGTGGGATGCCACGCTCGACGGATCGCTTTTCCTGTCCTTCCTTACAGGTGCAACACACCCACCTGTCGTCGAGGTAGGCTCGGATCAATCGGACGAGGTAGCTGCGAACCTCGAAGTGCTCCAGGGCCGTCACTATTCTGTCCCATGGCATGGTGTTGAACGCGTTGACGATGTCCAGGGAAACCGCCAGCGCCACGCCTTTCCGGGAGACCATGTCCTCCGCAATCGCTCGTATGCGTCTGACCGCGTCAATCATCGAGCGCCCCTTCCGGAAGCCGTACTGGCTTTCGCGCAAACCTGGCACTTGGACCGCTATGTGTCGTTCCAAACGGGCGGCGACTACCCTCTCGAGTGGTTTGCCGACCTCGTCCAGTAGGCATATCGGCCGGTACGCTGACGGCGAGGTCGTCGGTTGGACCTCTTTATGGAGCAGGACCAGTCTCGTCGTCCGCCACGCCCGGGGGTAGACTCCCTCCCTCAGGCATCTTGTGAAGAGGTGCCGGAGTCTGGGGGCCATGACCCCCATCACTTACCCCCAGATCCGGCCAGGGATTCCGTCCGGGCCCGGTGCCACGTTGCGGAAGGTCATTCTTCTGGTAGCCTCCCATATCTCCTCCTCCGTGACTTCCCAGTCGTCCCTCCATTCCAGCGGTCGTGTCGTTTCCCGTGGCCGTTCCACCGCTCTGTTTTCTTGTGGGGGAAAGAGCGTTCCGGTGATCCGCGTCAGCAGCGCAGGTTCCATCTCCGTCGTTGTCAGGGGGCCCTTCGCGCGTAGTTTCTGTGTCACCGTCCTGTATGGCCTTCCCCATGGAACCGACTCGACTGTTTCGACCAGTTCGGACCAAGCACGGTCCTTCGCTTTTTTAATTTCCTTTTGTAGCGAGCGCCGTAGCGCGCGGTACGCCCGGTAGCGCAAGGAGACTTCTTCTTCGTCGCGTCGTCGCCAGCGGCGGGCCCTTAGGTACTGTCTTCGGGCCCGGACACATCTCGTCCTCAGTTCCGCGATGTCGGGGTTCCACCAGTAAACTGCTCCGCTTCGCACCGTGCCCGTTGTGGCCCGTGGCATGGATGCGTCGCAGATTGCTGTCGTGGCTTGGCGGAGGTTCTCGGCCTCCTCTTCCACGTCTGCTTCGGTCGTCGTTGTCGAGGCCTCCCAGCTCCAAGCTGTTGCTATAGCAGCCGCCCGGAGTAGATCTTCATTCCTTTCTTCTATTTTCCATCTGGGCGGTGGGCGCGCGCGCCTCTCCCTCGGCGGGACGTGACCGTCGTTTGTCGTCGGCATTCCAGGAACTGGTGCGACAACCTCCATGAATATGTACAGGTGGTCCAACACCTTGGCCTGTAATGCCTCCGACACCGTGGTTTCCTTCTCCTTTTTCTATTCTCTGCAGTCGTTCCTCCAGTCGGTGCAGCAAGGATCTCATCTCCTCTGCATGGTGTTTGACTGCAGCGAGACGCGCCCTGTAGCTGCTCTCATCCGCGGTGGGGCAAGAGGCCGGCTCTTTTCGGAGTGCCTATACCGCCGCGTCCAGTGTTTCTATGCGTCTTTGCGCTATAGCGAGTGCGTCGGTGAGTAATGTGTATCCTGAATCAATGTCGAATGGAAATTAGACAGTTCTATAAAAATTATAATTCTCACGATTCCCCAACTTCTTACCTTAATTAAATACAATTCTTCGGCGATATAATTACAAATACATTTACAGGAATTGTGTAATATGATAAGTATCTCGTTAAAGAAATTGAAATCGTAAACTCTAGATTCTAGTATTCTTTCACTTTCGTGTTTCCTATGAGTCCTTCAATCGCTAAATATTTTGCAATGAAACACGTATTATTAAACAACATAATCATACTAAATTAATTTAATGTGACTATTTATTATTATTATATAATAACACAGTGATGAAAGAAATAAACTGGTCAGGTAATCTAAGGAACGATAATACGTATCTGTGTCAGTGACAGTTTATTTGTTTAATTAGTGGCTATCGACAAAGATGTATCGTTCTAAGCTGATTAGTATCAGTATCTACTACAGGTGCGATAAATATAGAGTTTTGCTTGAAAGGTATCGGATAAATTTTCATTATTTTCCATTCGTTGTCTTCTCTAAACGATACAGTTATCGTATATATGAGTTTGTTATCATTTGTCCATAATTTTAGTTTACTTAGATCTAGAATTAGTAGAAAGTTTTGAACTGAAAGATCGATATGATTACTCATAAAGTTTTGCTTCGTTATTTGGTCGAGTGTTGTTAAGAATTGTTTAGGTTCCATAATTTGCGGGTTTATGATTCCTTGTTTTCCTGATACTATAGTGTTAAAAATTTCGTCGATGTTAATATGGAGCTCCGATATGGTAGATTCAGTCCGAATTAGTAAAGAGATCAATATTTCGTTTTTCTCGTTATGGTTTTCAATCTTGCGTATGACGTTGCTAACGTTTTCGAGTTGATTCGTCTTAGCATAGTCTAGCACGCGTTTGATAAGTGCGGTTTGATTACTGAGGATCGTTTTTATTTTATTGTTGGAGTCAAATAATGTGTAGAGGATGAGTCGAGTCCGTGATGATTGTGGTTGGTGGCTGTATATGTCGCTGCCGGGGGTACTGCTATATTTTCTTCCTATTTAGAATCGTGGAATAAAAATCGGACTTCGGTCGCCGGGATTCGATCCCGCGTTCCGAACGTTCGTAACGTTTTTTTTTTCTTTTTTGTACGAGGAGAAATCCTCATGGACACTCCGCTGCTGCAATAATCGCGTAACAGCAGAGTAGTGTCGGACTCCTACCGACTAAAGCTCCACGATGACCATCTTATGCGCGTGACAGGGGTGCTCCAGGAACTTCTTATGAATTAACTTCAGTGCACCACCTTCTCGCGTTCTCTTGTTCGAGCCGGCTATTGAGTAGGCGTTAGGGGGAGGTCGTTGCCCCTAGCGCTGTCACTTATTCTGGTCGTAGTCCGTTGCGGTGGTGGCGGGGCGGCTCTGGGTCCTCTGTCTGCCATCCTTCTCCATCGTCTTATCCTGCAGGGGTGAGAGTGTTTTTTTCTCTCCCTTTCCGCTCGCTCCTTCGCGAGCATAACTCGCTCGCAGAAGAGGCGGACGGCCTCGTATTCCTGTGACCCTCTCAACATCGCTTCTACAATCGCTGAGGGTGTCAACGTTTCTCCTATGGCGTGCCGCAGGGTGTAGCGGGGCAGCTCCCACGCCGGACAGTGCTCCAGGGTGTGCTGCGCTGTGTCCCTGCCATCTCCGCAGTGGTGGCAGGTGTCTGTCGCCTCTCGCCTTATTCTCTTCAGGAACTCGCCGAAAACGCCGTGTCCGGTGAGCACTTGTGTCATCCTGAATGTGAGTGGGAGGCCGTGGCGGCTCCTCCATGCCTCCCAGTTTGGTAGGACCGCTTCCGCGCCTCGGTGTTCGCTTCTCCCGTTGATCAGTTGGGATCGCCACAGGTTCCATGTGTCCTCCTCGGCGGTTCCTGTGTCGTTTGGAGCCGCCTGCTCGGTGGGGTCTTCTCCCGGATGCCATTCTCTCCGGCGGGTGTATCACTTTTTGAGCGCCAGCGCCCGCAGCTCCCACGGGGGGGGGGGCGCGGCTAGGGTGGACGCCGACGCGTGAGACACCGTCCGGTATCCCCTAATGATTCTGATGGCGGTCACTCTGTGCAACCTTCTCAGGAGCAGAATGCTGCGACGGCTTGCCATCAGGTCGTCCGCCCATACTGGGGCCCCGTACATCACTCGTGACCGAACGACGCCCTCGTAAAGTCGGCGCACCGCGTCTCCGGCCCCGCCGATGTTCGGTAGTAGGCCGCACAGGGCATTGGCAGCCGCTGACACCTTCGGGATCAGAGAGTCGAAGTGCAGCTCGAACGTCCACTGGCTGTCGATGGTGAGTCCCAGATACTTCATCTGTGATCCCACCCGGACGGTTTTACCTGCCATGTTTATGCATAGGCCGGGCGGTGGTGTCCCTCGCCTCTTCCTGTCAAAGAACCAGGTGGCCTCCGACTTCGCAGGGGAGACTCTTAGGCCCAGTTCGTTCACGGCACGGATCGCACAGGCCGTTGCGATTTCGCCAATGCGCAGCGTCTCGCGCCAGCCACGACGCTCGACCAGGATTAGGGTGTCGTCCGCATAACATATCATGGCCGCGCCTGGGGTAGCGGGTATCGCAGTACCTCGTCATGCGCAACGTTCCATAGTATGGGGCCCTGCACCGAGCCCTGTGGGATGCCACGCTCGACGGATCGCTTTTCCTGTCCTTCCTTACAGGTGCAACACACCCACCTGTCGCGAGGTAGGCTCGGATCAATCGGACGAGGTAGCTGGGAACCTCGAAGTGCTCCAGGGCCGTCACTA
This sequence comes from Bombus vancouverensis nearcticus, assembly GCF_051014615.1. NCBI lineage: Eukaryota > Metazoa > Arthropoda > Insecta > Hymenoptera > Apidae > Bombus > Bombus vancouverensis. Next base: position 20,651 of record NW_027468971.1, read on the forward strand.
TCCTGTCCCATGGCATGGTGTTGAACGCGTTGACGATGTCCAGGGAAACCGCCAGCGCCACGCCTTTCCGGGAGACCATGTCCTCCGCAATCGCTCGTACGCGTCTGACCGCGTCAATCATCGAGCGCCCCTTCCGGAAGCCGTACTGGCTTTCGCGCAAACCTGGCACTTGGCCCGCTATGTGTCGTTCCAAACGGGCGGCGACTACCCTCTCGAGTGGTTTGCCGACCTCGTCCAGTAGGCATATCGGCCGGTACGCTGACGGCGAGGTCGTCGGTTGGACCTCTTTATGGAGCAGGACCAGTCTCGTCGTCCGCCACGCCCGGGGGTAGACTCCCTCCCTCAGGCATCTTGTGAAGAGGTGCCGGAGTCTGGGGGCCATGACCCCCATCACTTCCTCCCAGATCCGGCCAGGGATTCCGTCCGGGCCCGGTGCCACGTTGCGGAAGGTCATTCTTCTGGTAGCCTCCCATATCTCCTACTCCGTGACTTCCCAGTCGTCCCTCCATTCCAGCGGTCGTGTCGTTTCCCGTGGCCGTTCCACCGCTCTGTTTTCTTGTGGGGGAAAGAGCGTTCCGGTGATCCGCGTCAGCAGCGCAGGTTCCATCTCCGTCGTTGTCAGGGGGCCCTTCGCGCGTAGTTTCTGTGTCACCGTCCTGTATGGCCTTCCCCATGGAACCGACTCGACTGTTTCGACCAGTTCGGACCAAGCACGGTCCTTCGCTTTTTTAATTTCCTTTTGTAGCGAGCGCCGTAGCGCGCGGTACGCCCGGTAGCGCAAGGAGACTTCTTCTTCGTCGCGTCGTCGCCAGCGGCGGGCCCTTAGGTACTGTCTTCGGGCCCGGACACATCTCGTCCTCAGTTCCGCGATGTCGGAGTTCCACCAGTAAACTGCTCCGCTTCGCACCGTGCCCGGTGTGGCCCGTGGCATGGATGCGTCGCAGATTGCTGTCGTGGCTTGGCGGAGGTTCTCGGCCTCCTCTTCCACGTCTGCTTCGGTCGTCGTTGTCGAGGCCTCCCAGCTCCAAGCTGTTGCTATAGCAGCCGCCCGGAGTAGATCTTCATTCCTTTCTTTTATTTTCCATCTGGGCGGTGGGCGCGCGCGCCTCTCCCTCGGCGGGACGTGTCCGTCGTTTGTCGTCGGCATTCCAGGAACTGGTGCGACAACCTCCATGAATATGTACAGGTGGTCCAACACCTTGGCCTGTAATGCCTCCGACACCGTGGTTTCCTTCTCCTTTTTCTATTCTCTGCAGTCGTTCCTCCAGTCGGTGCAGCAAGGATCTCATCTCCTCTGCATGGTGTTTGACTGCAGCGAGACGCGCCCTGTAGCTGCTCTCATCCGCGGTGGGGCGCGAGGCCGGCTCTTTTCGGAGTGCCTATACCGCCGCCTCCAGTGTTTCTATGCGTCTTTGCGCTATAGCGAGTGCGTCGGTGAGTAATGTGTATCCTGAATCAATGTCGAATGGAAATTAGACAGTTCTATAAAAATAATAATTCTCACGATTCCCCAACTTCTTACCTTAATTAAATACAATTCTTCGGCGATATAATTACAAATACATTTACAGGAATTGTGTAATATGATAAGTATCTCGTTAAAGAAATTGAAATCGTAAACTCTAGATTCTAGTATTCTTTCACTTTCATGTTTCCTATGAGCCCTTCAATCGCTAAATATTTTGCAATAAAACACGTATTATTAAACAACATAATCATACTAAATTAATTTAATGTGACTATTTATTATTATTATATAATAACACAGTGATGAAAGAGACAAACTGGTCAAGTAATCTAAGGAACGATAATACGTATCTATGTCAGTGACAGTTTATTTGTTTAATTAGTGGCTATCGACAAAGATGTATCGTTCTAAGCTGATTAGTATCAGTTTCTACTACAGGTGCGATAAATACAGAGTTTTGCTTGAAAGGTATCGGATAAATTTTTATTATTTTCCATTCGTTGTCTTCTGAAAACGATACAGTTATCGTATATATGAGTTTGTTATCATTTGTCCATAATTTTAGTTTACTTAGATCTAGAATTAGTAGAAAGTTTTGAACTGAAATATCGATATGATTACTCATAAAGTTTTGCTTCGTTATTTGGTCGAGTGTTGTTAAGAATTGTTTAGGTTCCATAATTTGCGGGTTTATGATTCCTTGTTTTCCTGATACTATAGTGTTAAAAATTTCGTCGATGTTAATATGGAGCTCCGATATGGTAGATTCAGTCCGAATTAGTAAAGAGATCAATATTTCGTTTCTCTCGTTATGGTTTTCAATCTTGCGTATGACGTTGCTAACGTTTTCGAGTTGATTCGTCTTAGCATAGTCTAGCACGCGTTTGATAAGTGCGGTTTGATTACTGAGGATCGTTTTTATTTTATTGTTGGAGTCAAATAATGTGTAGATGATGAGTCGAGTCCGTGATGATTGTGGTTGGTGGCTGTAGATGTCGCTGCCGGGGGTACTGCTATATTTTCTTCCTATTTAGAATCGAGGAATAAAATCGGACTTCGGTCGCCGGGATTCGATCCCGCGTTCCGAACGTTCGTAACCTTCTTTTTTTCTTTTTTGTACGTGGAGAAATCCTCATGGACACTCCGCTGCTGCAATAATCGCGTAACAGCAGAGTAGTGTCGGACTCCTACCGACTAAAACTCCACGATGACCATCTTATGCGCGTGACAGGGGTGCTCCAGGAACTTCTTATGAATTAACTTCAGTTGCACCCCCTACTCGCGTTCTCTTGTTCGAGCCGGCTATTGAGTAGGCGTTAGGTGGAGGTCGTTGCCCCTAGCGCTGTCACTTCTTCTGGTCGTAGTCCGTTGGGGTGGTGGCGGGGCGGCTCTGGGTCCTCTGTCTGCCATCCTTCTCCATCGTCTTATCCTGCAGGGGTGAGAGTTTTTTTTCTCTCCCTTTCCGCTCGCTCCTTCGCGAGCATAACTCGCTCGCAGAAGAGGCGGACGGCCTCGTATTCCTGTGACCCTCTCAACATCGCTTATACAATCGCTGAGGGTGTCAACGTTTCTCCTATGGCGTGCCGCAGGGTGTAGCGGGGCAGCTCCCACGCCGGACAGAGCTCCAGGGTGTGCTGCGCTGTGTCCCTGCCATCTCCGCAGTGGTGGCAGGTGTCTGTCGTCTCTCGCCTTATTCTCTTCAGGAACTCGCCGAACACGCCGTGTCCGGTGAGCACTTGTGTCATCCTGAATGTGAATGGGAGGCCGTGGCGGCTCCTCCATGCCTCCCAGTTTGGTAGGACCGCTTCCGCGCCTCGGTGTTCGCTTCTCCCGTTGATCAGTTGGGATCGCCACAGGATCCATGTGTCCTCCTCGGCGGTTCCTGTGTCGTTTGCAGCCGCCTGCTCGGTGGGCTCTTCTCCCGGATGCCATTCTCTCCGGCGGGTGTATCACTTTTTGAGCGCCAGCGCCCGCAGCTCCCACGGGGGGGACGCGGCTAGGGTGGACGCCGACGCGTGAGACACCGTCCGGTATCCCCTAATGATTCTGATGGCGGTCACTCTGTGCAACCTTCTCAGGAGCAGAATGCTGCGAAGGCTTGCCATCAGGTCGTCCGCCCATACTGGGGCCCCGTACATCACTCGTGACCGAACGACGCCCTCGTAAAGTCGGCGCACCGCGTCTCCGGCCCCGCCGATGTTCGGTAGTAGGCCGCACAGGGCATTGGCAGCCGCTGACACCTTCGGGATAAGAGAGCCGAAGTGCAGCTCGAACGTCCACTGGCTGTCGATGGTGAGTTCCAGATACTTCATCTGTGATCCCACGCGGACGGTTTTACCTGCCATGTTTATGCATAGGCCGGGCGGTGGTGTCCCTCGCCTCTCCCTGTCAAAGAACCAGGTGGCCTCCGACTTCGCAGGGGAGACTCTTAGGCACAGTTCGTTCACGGCCCGGATCGCACAGGCCGTTGCGATTTCGCCCATGCGCAGCGTCTCGTGCCAGCCACGACCCTCGACCAAGAATAGGATGTCGTCCGCATAACATATCATGGCCGCGCCTGGGGTAGCGGGCATCGCAGCACCTCGTCGTGCGCAACGTTCCATAGTATGGGGCCCAGCACCGAGCCCTGTGGGACGCCACGCTCGACGGATCGCTTTTCCTCTCCTTCCTTACTGGTGCAACACACCCACCTGTCGTCGAGGTAGGCTCGGATCAATCGGACGAGGTAGCTGGGAACCTCGAAGTGCTCCAGGGCCGTCACTATCCTGTCCCATGGCATGGTGTTGAACGCGTTGACGATGTCCAGGGAAACCGCCAGCGCCACGCCTTTCCGGGAGACCATGTCCTCCGCAATCGCTCGTACGCCTCTGACCGCGTCAATCATCGAGCGCCCCTTCCGGAAGCCGTACTGGCTTTCGCGCAAACCTGGCACTTGGCCCGCTATGTGTCGTTCCAAACGGGCGGCGACTACCCTCTCGAGTAGTTTGCCGACCTCGTCCAGTAGGCATATCGGCCGGTACGCTGACGGCGAGGTCGTCGGTTGGCCCTCTTTATGGAGCAGGACCAGTCTCGTCGTCCGCCACGCCCGGGGGTAGACTCCCTCCCTCAGGCATCTTGTGAAGAGGTGCCGGAGTCTGGGGGCCATGACCCCCATCACTTCCCCCCAGATCCGGCCAGGGATACCGTCCGGGCCCGGTGCCACGTTGCGGAAGGTCATTCTTCTGGTAGCTTCCCATATCTCCTCCTCCGTGACTTCCCAGTCGTCCCTCCATTCCAGCGGTCGTGTCGTTTCCCGTGGCCGTTCCACCGCTCTGTTTTCTTGTGGGGAAAAGAGCGTTCCGGTGATCCGCGTCAGCAGCGCAGGTTCCATCTCCGTCGTTGTCAGGGGGCCCTTCGCGCGTAGTTTCTGTGTCACCGTCCTGTATGGCCTTCCCCATGGAACCGACTCGACTGTTTCGACCAGTTCGGACCAAGCACGGTCCTTCGCTTTTTTAATTTCCTTTTGTAGCGAGCGCCGTAGCGCGCGGTACGCCCGGTAGCGCAAGGAGACTTCTTCTTCGTCGCGTCGTCGCCAGCGGCGGGCCCTTAGGTACTGTCTTCGGGCCCGGACACATCTCGTCCTCAGTTCCGCGATGTCGGGGTTCCACCAGTAAACTGCTCCGCTTCGCACCGTGCCCGGTGTGGCCCGTGGCATGGATGCGTCGCAGATTGCTGTCGTGGCTAGGCGGAGGTTCTCGGCCTCCTCTTCCACGTCTGCTTCGGTCGTCGTTGTCGAGGCCTCCCAGCTCCAAGCTGTTGCTATAGCAGCCGCCCGGAGTAGATCTTCATTCCTTTCTTTTATTTTCCATCTGGGCGGTGGGCGCGCGCGCCTCTCCCTCGGCGGGACGTGTCCGTCGTTTGTCGTCGGCATTCCAGGAACTGGTGCGAACACCTCCATGAATATGTACAGGTGGTCCAACACCTTGGCCTGTAATGCCTCCGACACCGTGGTTTCCTTCTCCTTTTTCTATTCTCTGCAGTCGTTCCTCCAGTCGGTGCAGCAAGGATCTCATCTCCTCTGCATGGTGTTTGACTGCAGCGAGACGCGCCCTGTAGCTGCTCTCATCCGCGGTGGGGCGCGAGGCCGGCTCTTTTCGGAGTGCCTATACCGCCGCCTCCAGTGTTTCTATGCGTCTTTGCGCTATAGCGAGTGCGTCGGTGAGTAATGTGTATCCTGAATCAATGTCGAATGGAAATTAGACAGTTCTATAAAAATAATAATTCTCACGATTCCCCAACTTCTTACCTTAATTAAATACAATTCTTCGGCGATATAATTACAAATACATTTATAGGAATTGTGTAATATGATAAGTATCTCGTTAAAGAAATTGAAATCGTAAACTCTAGATTCTAGTATTCTTTCACTTTCATGTTTCCTATGAGCCCTTCAATCGCTAAATATTTTGCAATAAAACACGTATTATTAAACAACATAATCATACTAAATTAATTTAATGTGACTATTTATTATTATTATATAATAACACAGTGATGAAAGAGACAAACTGGTCAAGTAATCTAAGGAACGATAATACGTATCTATGTCAGTGACAGTTTATTTGTTTAATTAGTGGCTATCGACAAAGATGTATCGTTCTAAGCTGATTAGTATCAGTTTCTACTACAGGTGCGATAAATACAGAGTTTTGCTTGAAAGGTATCGGATAAATTTTTATTATTTTCCATTCGTTGTCTTCTGAAAACGATACAGTTATCGTATATATGAGTTTGTTATCATTTGTCCATAATTTTAGTTTACTTAGATCTAGAATTAGTAGAAAGTTTTGAACTGAAAGATCGATATGATTACTCATAAAGTTTTGCTTCGTTATTTGGTCGAGTGTTGTTAAGAATTGTTTAGGTTCCATAATTTGCGGGTTTATGATTCCTTGTTTTCCTGATACTATAGTGTTAAAAATTTCGTCGATGTTAATATGGAGCTCCGATATGGTAGATTCAGTCCGAATTAGTAAAGAGATCAATATTTCGTTTCTCTCGTTATGGTTTTCAATCTTGCGTATGACGTTGCTAACGTTTTCGAGTTGATTCGTCTTAGCATAGTCTAGCACGCGTTTGATAAGTGCGGTTTGATTACTGAGGATCGTTTTTATTTTATTGTTGGAGTCAAATAATGTGTAGAGGATGAGTCGAGTCCGTGATGATTGTGGTTGGTGGCTGTAGATGTCGCTGCCGGGGGTACTGCTATATTTTCTTCCTATTTAGAATCGAGGAATAAAATCGGACTTCGGTCGCCGGGATTCGATCCCGCGTTCCGAACGTTCGTAACCTTCTTTTTTTCTTTTTTGTACGTGGAGAAATCCTCATGGACACTCCGCTGCTGCAATAATCGCGTAACAGCAGAGTAGTGTCGGACTCCTACCGACTAAAACTCCACGATGACCATCTTATGCGCGTGACAGGGGTGCTCCAGGAACTTCTTATGAATTAACTTCAGTTGCACCCCCTACTCGCGTTCTCTTGTTCGAGCCGGCTATTGAGTAGGCGTTAGGTGGAGGTCGTTGCCCCTAGCGCTGTCACTTCTTCTGGTCGTAGTCCGTTGGGGTGGTGGCGGGGCGGCTCTGGGTCCTCTGTCTGCCATCCTTCTCCATCGTCTTATCCTGCAGGGGTGAGAGTTTTTTTTCTCTCCCTTTCCGCTCGCTCCTTCGCGAGCATAACTCGCTCGCAGAAGAGGCGGACGGCCTCGTATTCCTGTGACCCTCTCAACATCGCTTATACAATCGCTGAGGGTGTCAACGTTTCTCCTATGGCGTGCCGCAGGGTGTAGCGGGGCAGCTCCCACGCCGGACAGAGCTCCAGGGTGTGCTGCGCTGTGTCCCTGCCATCTCCGCAGTGGTGGCAGGTGTCTGTCGTCTCTCGCCTTATTCTCTTCAGGAACTCGCCGAACACGCCGTGTCCGGTGAGCACTTGTGTCATCCTGAATGTGAATGGGAGGCCGTGGCGGCTCCTCCATGCCTCCCAGTTTGGTAGGACCGCTTCCGCGCCTCGGTGTTCGCTTCTCCCGTTGATCAGTTGGGATCGCCACAGGATCCATGTGTCCTCCTCGGCGGTTCCTGTGTCGTTTGCAGCCGCCTGCTCGGTGGGCTCTTCTCCCGGATGCCATTCTCTCCGGCGGGTGTATCACTTCTTGAGCGCCAGCGCCCGCAGCTCCCACGGGGGGGACGCGGCTAGGGTGGACGCCGACGCGTGAGACACCGTCCGGTATCCCCTAATGATTCTGATGGCGGTCACTCTGTGCAACCTTCTCAGGAGCAGAATGCTGCGACGGCTTGCCATCAGGTCGTCCGCCCATACTGGGGCCCCGCACATCACTCGTGACCGAACGACGCCCTCGTAAAGTCGGCGCACCGCGTCTCCGGCCCCGCCGATGTTTGGTAGTAGGCCGCACAGGGCATTGGCAGCCGCTGACACCTTCGGGATCAGAGAGTCGAAGTGCAGCTCGAACGTCCACTGGCTGTCGATGGTGAGTCCCAGATACTTCATCTGTGATCCCACCCGGACGGTTTTACCTGCCATGTTTATGCATAGGCCAGGCGGTGGTGTCCTTCGCCTCTTCCTGTCAAAGAACCAGGTGGCCTCCGACTTCGCAGGGGAGACTCTTAGGCCCAGTTCGTTCACGGCACGGATCGCACAGGCCGTTGCGATTTCGCCAATGCGCAGCGTCTCGCGCCAGCCACGACGCTCGACCAGGATTAGGGTGTCGTCCGCATAACATATCATGGCCGCGCCTGGGGTAGCGGGCATCGCAGTACCTCGTCGTGCGCAACGTTCCATAGTATGAGGCCCTGCACCGAGCCCTGTGGGATGCCACGCTCGACGGATCGCTTTTCCTGTCCTTCCTTACTGGTGCAACACACCCACCTGTCGTCGAGGTAGGCTCGGATCAATCGGACGAGGTAGCTGGGAACCTCGAAGTGCTCCAGGGCCGTCACTATCCTGTCCCATGGCATGGTGTTGAACGCGTTGACGATGTCCAGGGAAACCGCCAGCGCCACGCCTTTCCGGGAGACCATGTCCTCTGCAATCGCTCGTACGGGTCTGACCGCGTCAATCATCGAGCGCCCCTTCCGGAAGCCGTACTGGCTTTCGCGCAAACCTGGCACTTGGCCCGCTATGTGTCGTTCCAAACGGGCGGCGACTACCCTCTCGAGTAGTTTGCCGACCTCGTCCAGTAGGCATATCGGCCGGTACGCTGACGGCGAGGTCGTCGGTTGGCCCTCTTTATGGAGCAGGACCAGTCTCGTCGTCCGCCACGCCCGGGGGTAGACTCCCTCCCTCAGGCATCTTGTGAAGACGTGCCGGAGTCTGGGGTCCATGACCCCCATCACTTCCCCCCAGATCCGGCCAGGGATTCCGTCCGGGCCCGGTGCCACGTTGCGGAAGGTCATTCTTCTGGTAGCCTCCCATATCTCCTCCTCCGTGACTTCCCAGTCGTCCCTCCATTCCAGCGGTCGTGTCGTTTCCCGTGGCCGTTCCACCGCTCTGTTTTCTTGTGGGGGAAAGAGCGTTCCGGTGATCCGCGTCAGCAGCGCAGGTTCCATCTCCGTCGTTGTCAGGGGGCCCTTCGCGCGTAGCTTCTGTGTCACCGTCCTGTATGGCCTTCCCCATGGAACCGACTCGACTGTTTCGACCAGTTCGGACCAAGCACGGTCCTTCGCTTTTTTAATTTCCTTTTGTAGCGAGCGCCGTAGCGCGCGGTACGCCCGGTAGCGCAAGGAGACTTCTTCTTCGTCGCGTCGTCGCCAGCGGCGGGCCCTTAGGTACTGTCTTCGGGCCCGGACACATCTCGTCCTCAGTTCCGCGATGTCGGGGTTCCACCAGTAAACTGCTCCGCTTCGCACCGTGCCCGGTGTGGCCCGTGGCATGGATGCGTCGCAGATTGCTGTCGTGGCTAGGCGGAGGTTCTCGGCCTCCTCTTCCACGTCTGCTTCGGTCGTCGTTGTCGAGGCCTCCCAGCTCCAAGCTGTTGCTATAGCAGCCGCCCGGAGTAGATCTTCATTCCTTTCTTTTATTTTCCATCTGGGCGGTGGGCGCGCGCGCCTCTCCCTCGGCGGGACGTGTCCGTCGTTTGTCGTCGGCATTCCAGGAACTGGTGCGAACACCTCCATGAATATGTACAGGTGGTCCAACACCTTGGCCTGTAATGCCTCCGACACCGTGGTTTCCTTCTCCTTTTTCTATTCTCTGCAGTCGTTCCTCCAGTCGGTGCAGCAAGGATCTCATCTCCTCTGCATGGTGTTTGACTGCAGCGAGACGCGCCCTGTAGCTGCTCTCATCCGCGGTGGGGCGCGAGGCCGGCTCTTTTCGGAGTGCCTATACCGCCGCCTCCAGTGTTTCTATGCGTCTTTGCGCTATAGCGAGTGCGTCGGTGAGTAATGTGTATCCTGAATCAATGTCGAATGGAAATTAGACAGTTCTATAAAAATAATAATTCTCACGATTCCCCAACTTCTTACCTTAATTAAATACAATTCTTCGGCGATATAATTACAAATACATTTATAGGAATTGTGTAATATGATAAGTATCTCGTTAAAGAAATTGAAATCGTAAACTCTAGATTCTAGTATTCTTTCACTTTCATGTTTCCTATGAGCCCTTCAATCGCTAAATATTTTGCAATAAAACACGTATTATTAAACAACATAATCATACTAAATTAATTTAATGTGACTATTTATTATTATTATATAATAACACAGTGATGAAAGAGACAAACTGGTCAAGTAATCTAAGGAACGATAATACGTATCTATGTCAGTGACAGTTTATTTGTTTAATTAGTGGCTATCGACAAAGATGTATCGTTCTAAGCTGATTAGTATCAGTTTCTACTACAGGTGCGATAAATACAGAGTTTTGCTTGAAAGGTATCGGATAAATTTTTATTATTTTCCATTCGTTGTCTTCTGAAAACGATACAGTTATCGTATATATGAGTTTGTTATCATTTGTCCATAATTTTAGTTTACTTAGATCTAGAATTAGTAGAAAGTTTTGAACTGAAAGATCGATATGATTACTCATAAAGTTTTGCTTCGTTATTTGGTCGAGTGTTGTTAAGAATTGTTTAGGTTCCATAATTTGCGGGTTTATGATTCCTTGTTTTCCTGATACTATAGTGTTAAAAATTTCGTCGATGTTAATATGGAGCTCCGATATGGTAGATTCAGTCCGAATTAGTAAAGAGATCAATATTTCGTTTCTCTCGTTATGGTTTTCAATCTTGCGTATGACGTTGCTAACGTTTTCGAGTTGATTCGTCTTAGCATAGTCTAGCACGCGTTTGATAAGTGCGGTTTGATTACTGAGGATCGTTTTTATTTTATTGTTGGAGTCAAATAATGTGTAGAGGATGAGTCGAGTCCGTGATGATTGTGGTTGGTGGCTGTAGATGTCGCTGCCGGGGGTACTGCTATATTTTCTTCCTATTTAGAATCGAGGAATAAAATCGGACTTCGGTCGCCGGGATTCGATCCCGCGTTCCGAACGTTCGTAACCTTCTTTTTTTCTTTTTTGTACGTGGAGAAATCCTCATGGACACTCCGCTGCTGCAATAATCGCGTAACAGCAGAGTAGTGTCGGACTCCTACCGACTAAAACTCCACGATGACCATCTTATGCGCGTGACAGGGGTGCTCCAGGAACTTCTTATGAATTAACTTCAGTTGCACCCCCTACTCGCGTTCTCTTGTTCGAGCCGGCTATTGAGTAGGCGTTAGGTGGAGGTCGTTGCCCCTAGCGCTGTCACTTCTTCTGGTCGTAGTCCGTTGGGGTGGTGGCGGGGCGGCTCTGGGTCCTCTGTCTGCCATCCTTCTCCATCGTCTTATCCTGCAGGGGTGAGAGTTTTTTTTCTCTCCCTTTCCGCTCGCTCCTTCGCGAGCATAACTCGCTCGCAGAAGAGGCGGACGGCCTCGTATTCCTGTGACCCTCTCAACATCGCTTATACAATCGCTGAGGGTGTCAACGTTTCTCCTATGGCGTGCCGCAGGGTGTAGCGGGGCAGCTCCCACGCCGGACAGAGCTCCAGGGTGTGCTGCGCTGTGTCCCTGCCATCTCCGCAGTGGTGGCAGGTGTCTGTCGTCTCTCGCCTTATTCTCTTCAGGAACTCGCCGAACACGCCGTGTCCGGTGAGCACTTGTGTCATCCTGAATGTGAATGGGAGGCCGTGGCGGCTCCTCCATGCCTCCCAGTTTGGTAGGACCGCTTCCGCGCCTCGGTGTTCGCTTCTCCCGTTGATCAGTTGGGATCGCCACAGGATCCATGTGTCCTCCTCGGCGGTTCCTGTGTCGTTTGCAGCCGCCTGCTCGGTGGGCTCTTCTCCCGGATGCCATTCTCTCCGGCGGGTGTATCACTTTTTGAGCGCCAGCGCCCGCAGCTCCCACGGGGGGGACGCGGCTAGGGTGGACGCCGACGCGTGAGACACCGTCCGGTATCCCCTAATGATTCTGATGGCGGTCACTCTGTGCAACCTTCTCAGGAGCAGAATGCTGCGACGGCTTGCCATCAGGTCGTCCGCCCATACTGGGGCCCCGCACATCACTCGTGACCGAACGACGCCCTCGTAAAGTCGGCGCACCGCGTCTCCGGCCCCGCCGATGTTTGGTAGTAGGCCGCACAGGGCATTGGCAGCCGCTGACACCTTCGGGATCAGAGAGTCGAAGTGCAGCTCGAACGTCCACTGGCTGTCGATGGTGAGTCCCAGATACTTCATCTGTGATCCCACCCGGACGGTTTTACCTGCCATGTTTATGCATAGGCCAGGCGGTGGTGTCCTTCGCCTCTTCCTGTCAAAGAACCAGGTGGCCTCCGACTTCGCAGGGGAGACTCTTAGGCCCAGTTCGTTCACGGCACGGATCGCACAGGCCGTTGCGATTTCGCCAATGCGCAGCGTCTCGCGCCAGCCACGACGCTCGACCAGGATTAGGGTGTCGTCCGCATAACATATCATGGCCGCGCCTGGGGTAGCGGGCATCGCAGTACCTCGTCGTGCGCAACGTTCCATAGTATGAGGCCCTGCACCGAGCCCTGTGGGATGCCACGCTCGACGGATCGCTTTTCCTGTCCTTCCTTACTGGTGCAACACACCCACCTGTCGTCGAGGTAGGCTCGGATCAATCGGACGAGGTAGCTGGGAACCTCGAAGTGCTCCAGGGCCGTCACTATCCTGTCCCATGGCATGGTGTTGAACGCGTTGACGATGTCCAGGGAAACCGCCAGCGCCACGCCTTTCCGGGAGACCATGTCCTCTGCAATCGCTCGTACGGGTCTGACCGCGTCAATCATCGAGCGCCCCTTCCGGAAGCCGTACTGGCTTTCGCGCAAACCTGGCACTTGGCCCGCTATGTGTCGTTCCAAACGGGCGGCGACTACCCTCTCGAGTAGTTTGCCGACCTCGTCCAGTAGGCATATCGGCCGGTACGCTGACGGCGAGGTCGTCGGTTGGCCCTCTTTATGGAGCAGGACCAGTCTCGTCGTCCGCCACGCCCGGGGGTAGACTCCCTCCCTCAGGCATCTTGTGAAGACGTGCCGGAGTCTGGGGTCCATGACCCCCATCACTTCCCCCCAGATCCGGCCAGGGATTCCGTCCGGGCCCGGTGCCACGTTGCGGAAGGTCATTCTTCTGGTAGCCTCCCATATCTCCTCCTCCGTGACTTCCCAGTCGTCCCTCCATTCCAGCGGTCGTGTCGTTTCCCGTGGCCGTTCCACCGCTCTGTTTTCTTGTGGGGGAAAGAGCGTTCCGGTGATCCGCGTCAGCAGCGCAGGTTCCATCTCCGTCGTTGTCAGGGGGCCCTTCGCGCGTAGCTTCTGTGTCACCGTCCTGTATGGCCTTCCACATGGAACCGACTAGACTGTTTCGACCAGTTCGGACCAAGCACGGTCCTTCGCTTGTTTAATTTCCTTTTGTAGCGAGCGCCGTAGCGCGCGGTACGCCCGGTAGCGCAAGGAGACTTCTTCTTCGTCGCGTCGTCGCCAGCGGCGGGCCCTTAGGTACTGTCTTCGGGCCCGGACACATCTCGTCCTCAGTTCCGCGATGTCGGGGTTCCACCAGTAAACTGCTCCGCTTCGCACCGTGCCCGGTGTGGCCCGTGGCATGGATGCGTCGCAGATTGCTGTCGTGGCTTGGCGGAGGTTCTCGGCCTCCTCTTCCACGTCTGCTTCGGTCGTCGTTGTCGAGGCCTCCCAGCTCCAAGTTGTTGCTATAGCAGCCGCCCGGAGTAGATCTTCATTCCTTTCTTTTATTTTCCATCTGGGCGCTGGGCGCGCGCGCCTCTCCCTCGGCGGGCCGTGTCCGTCGTTTGTCGTCGGCATTCTAGGTACAGGTGCGTCCACCTGCATGAATATGTAGAGGAGGTCTGACACCTGTGCGTGGAATGCCTCTGACACCGTGGTTTCCTTCTCCTTTTTCTATTCTCTGCAGTCGTTCCTCCAGACGGTGCAGCAAGGATCTCATCTCCTCTGCATGGTGTTTGACTGCAGCGAGACGCGCCCTGTAGCTGCTCTCATCCGCGGTGGGGCGCGAGGCCGGCTTTTTCGGAGTGCCTATACCGCCGCCTCCAGTGTTGCTATGCGTCTTTGCGCTATAGCGAGTGCGTCGGTGAGTAATGTGTATCCTGAATCAATGTCGAATGGACATTAGACAGTTCTATAAAAATAATAATTCTCACGATTCCACAACTTCATACCTTAATTAAATACAATTCTTCGGCGATATAATTACAAATACATTTACAGGAACTGTGTAATATGATAAGTATCTCGTTAAAGAAATTGAAATCGTAAACTCTAGATTCTAGTATTCTTTCACTTTCATGTTTCCTATGAGCCCTTCAATCGCTAAATATTTTGCAATGAAACACGTATTATTAAACAACATAATCATACTAAATTAATTTAATGTGACTACTTATTATTATTATATAATAACACAGTGATGAAAGAAATAAACTGGTCAAGTAATCTAAGGAACGATAATACGTATCTATGTCAGTGACAGTTTATTTGTTTAAGTAGTGGCTATCGACAAAGGTGTATCGTTCTAAGCTGATTAGTATCAGTTTCTACTACAGGTGCGATAAATACAGAGTTTTGCTTGAAAGGTATCGGATAAATTTTCATTATTTTCCATTCGTTGTCTTCTCTAAACGATACAGTTATCGTATATATGAGTTTGTTATCATTTGTCCATAATTTTAGTTTACTTAGATCTAGAATTAGTAGAAAGTTTTGAACTGAAAGATCGATATGATTACTCATAAAGTTTTGCTTCGTTATTTGGTCGAGTGTTGTTAAGAATTGTTTAGGTTCCATAATTTGCGGGTTTATGATTCCTTGTTTTCCTGATACTATAGTGTTAAAAATTTCGTCGATGTTAATATGGAGCTCCGATATGGTAGATTCAGTCCGAATTAGTAAAGAGATCAATATTTCGTTTTTCTCGTTATGGTTTTCAATCTTGCGTATGACGTTGCTAACGTTTTCGAGTTGATTCGTCTTAGCATAGTCTAGCACGCGTTTGATAAGTGCGGTTTGATTACTGAGGATCGTTTTTATTTTATTGTTGGAGTCAAATAATGTGTAGAGGATGAGTCGAGTCCGTGATGATTGTGGTTGGTGGCTGTAGATGTCGCTGCTGGGGGTACTGCTACATTTTCTTCCTATTTAGAATCGTGGAATAAAAATCGGACTTCGGTCGCCGGGATTCGATCCCGCGTTCCGAACGTTCGTAACCTGTTTTTTTCTTTTTTCTCTTTGTACGTGGAGAAATCCTCATGGACACTCCGCTGCTGCAATAATCGCGTAACAGCAGAGTAGTGTCGGACTCCTGCCGACTAAAACTCCACGATGACCATCTTATGCGCGTGACAGGTGGGCTCCAGGAACTTCTTATGAATTAACTTCAGTTGCACCCCCTACTCGCGTTCTCTTGTTCGAGCCGGCTATTGAGTAGGCGTTAGGGTGAGGTCGTTGACCCTAGCGCTGTCACTTCTTCTGGTCGTAGTCCGTTGGGGTGGTGGCGGGGCGGCTCTGGGTCGTCTGACTGCCATCCTTCTCTATCGTCTTATCCTGCAGGGGTGAGGGTTTTTTTTCTCTCCCTTTCCGCTCGCACCTTCGCGAGCATAACTCGCTCGCAGAAGAGGTGGACGGCCACGTATTCCTGTGACCCTCTCAACATCGCTTCTACAATCGCTGAGGGTGTCAACGTTTCTCCTATGGCGTGCCGTAGGGTGTAGCGGGGCAGCTCCCACGCCGGACAGAGCTCCAGGGTGTGCTGCGCTGTGTCCCTGCCATCTCCGCAGTGGTGGCAGGTGTCTGTCGTCTCTCGCCTTATTCTCTTCAGGAACTCGCCGAACACGCCGTGTCCGGTGAGCACTTGTGTCATCCTGAATGTGAGTGGGAGGCCGTGGAGGCTCCTCCATGCCTCCCAGTTTGGTAGGACCGCTTCCGCGCCTCGGTGTTCGCTTCTCCCGTTGATCAGTTGGGATCGCCACAGGTTCCATGTGTCCTCCTCGGCGGTTCCTGTGTCGTTTGGAGCCGCCTGCTCGGTGGGGTCTTCTCCCGGATGCCATTCTCTCCGGCGGGTGTATCACTTTTTGAGCGCCAGCGCCCGCAGCTTCCACGGGGGGGTCGCGGCTAGGGTGGACGCCGACGCGTGAGACACCGTCCGGTATCCCCTAATGATTCTGATGGCGGTCACTCTGTGCAACCTTCTCAGGAGCAGAATGCTGCGACGGCTTGCCATCAGGTCGTCCGCCCATACTGGGGCCCCGTACATCACTCGTGACCGAACGACGCCCTCGTAAAATCGGCGCACCGCGTCTCCGGCCCAGCCGATGTTCGGTAGTAGGCCGCACAGGGCATTGGCAGCCGCTGACACCTTCGGGATCAGAGAGTCGAAGTGCAGCTCGAACGTCCACTGGCTGTCGATGGTGAGTCCCAGATACTTCATCTGTGATCCCACCCGGACGGTTTTACCTGCCATGTTTATGCATAGGCCAGGCGGTGGTGTCCTTCGCCTCTTCCTGTCAAAGAACCAGGTGGCCTCCGACGTCGCAGGGGAGACTCTTAGGCCCAGTTCGTTCACGGCACGGATCGCACAGGCCGTTGCGATTTCGCCAATGCGCAGCGTCTCGCGCCAGCCACGACGCTCGACCAGGATTAGGGTGTCGTCCGCATAACATATCATGGCCGCGCCTGGGGTAGCGGGCATCGCAGTACCTCGTCGTGCGCAACGTTCCATAGTATGGGGCCCTGCACCGAGCCCTGTGGGATGCCACGCTCGACGGATCGCTTTTCCTGTCCTTTCTTACTGGTGCAACACACCCACCTGTCGTCGAGGTAGGCTCGGATCAATCGGACGAGGTAGCTGGGAACCTCGAAGTGCTCCAGGGCCGTCACTATCCTGTCCCATGGCATGGTGTTGAACGCGTTGACGATGTCCAGGGAAACCGCCAGCGCCACGCCTTTCCGGGAGACCATGTCCTCCGCAATCGCTCGTTCGCGTCTGACCGCGTCAATCATCGAGCGCCCCTGCCGGAAGCCGTACTGGCTTTCGCGCAAACCTTGCACTTGGCCCGCTATGTGTCGTTCCAAACGGGCGGCGACTACCCTCTCGAGTAGTTTGCCGACCTCGTCCAGTAGGCATATCGGCCGGTACGCTGACGGCGAGGTCGTCGGTTGGCCCTCTTCATGGAGCAGGACCAGTCTCGTCGTCCGCCACGCCCGGGGGTAGACTCCCTCCCTCAGGCATCTTGTGAAGAGGTGCCGGAGTCTGGGGGCCATGACCCCCATCACTTCCCCCCAGATCCGGCCAGGGATTCCGTCCGGGCCCGGTGCCACGTTGCGGAAGGTCATTCTTCTGGTAGCCTCCCATATCTCCTCCTCCGTGACTTCCCAGTCGTCCCTCCATTCCAGCGGTCGTGTCGTTTCCCGTGGCCGTTCCACCGCTCTGTTTTCTTGTGGGGGAAAGAGCGTTCCGGTGATCCGCGTCAGCAGCGCAGGTTCCATCTCCGTCGTTGTCAGGGGGCCCTTCGCGCGTAGTTTCTGTGTCACCGTCCTGTATGGCCTTCTCCATGGAACCGACTCGACTGTTTCGACCAGTTCGGACCAAGCACGGTCCTTCGCTTTTTTAATTTCCTTTTGTAGCGAGCGCCGTAGCGCGCGGTACGCCCGGTAGCGCAAGGAGACTTCTTCTTCGTCGCGTCGTCGCCAGCGGCGGGCCCTTAGGTACTGTCTTCGGGCCCGGACACATCTCGTCCTCAGTTCCGCGATGTCGGGGTTCCACCAGTAAACTGCTCCGCTTCGCACCGTGCCCGGTGTGGCCCGTGGCATGGATGCGTCGCAGATTGCTGTCGTGGCTTGGCGGAGGTTCTCGGCCTCCTCTTCCACGTCTGCTTCGGTCGTCGTTGTCGAGGCCTCCCAGCTCCAAGTTGTTGCTATAGCAGCCGCCCGGAGTAGATCTTCATTCCTTTCTTTTATTTTCCATCTGGGCGCTGGGCGCGCGCGCCTCTCCCTCGGCGGGCCGTGTCCGTCGTTTGTCGTCGGCATTCTAGGTACAGGTGCGTCCACCTGCATGAATATGTAGAGGAGGTCCGACACCTGTGCGTGGAATGCCTCTGACACCGTGGTTTCCTTCTCCTTTTTCTATTCTCTGCAGTCGTTCCTCCAGACGGTGCAGCAAGGATCTCATCTCCTCTGCATGGTGTTTGACTGCAGCGAGACGCGCCCTGTAGCTGCTCTCATCCGCGGTGGGGCGCGAGGCCGGCTTTTTTCGGAGTGCCTATACCGCCGCCTCCAGTGTTGCTATGCGTCTTTGCGCTATAGCGAGTGCGTCGGTGAGTAATGTGTATCCTGAATCAATGTCGAATGGACATTAGACAGTTCTATAAAAATAATAATTCTCACGATTCCACAACTTCATACCTTAATTAAATACAATTCTTCGGCGATATAATTACAAATACATTTACAGGAACTGTGTAATATGATAAGTATCTCGTTAAAGAAATTGAAATCGTAAACTCTAGATTCTAGTATTCTTTCACTTTCATGTTTCCTATGAGCCCTTCAATCGCTAAATATTTTGCAATGAAACACGTATTATTAAACAACATAATCATACTAAATTAATTTAATGTGACTATTTATTATTATTATATAATAACACAGTGATGAAAGAAATAAACTGGTCAAGTAATCTAAGGAACGATAATACGTATCTATGTCAGTGACAGTTTATTTGTTTAAGTAGTGGCTATCGACAAAGGTGTATCGTTCTAAGCTGATTAGTATCAGTTTCTACTACAGGTGCGATAAATACAGAGTTTTGCTTGAAAGGTATCGGATAAATTTTCATTATTTTCCATTCGTTGTCTTCTCTAAACGATACAGTTATCGTATATATGAGTTTGTTATCATTTGTCCATAATTTTAGTTTACTTAGATCTAGAATTAGTAGAAAGTTTTGAACTGAAAGATCGATATGATTACTCATAAAGTTTTGCTTCGTTATTTGGTCGAGTGTTGTTAAGAATTGTTTAGGTTCCATAATTTGCGGGTTTATGATTCCTTGTTTTCCTGATACTATAGTGTTAAAAATTTCGTCGATGTTAATATGGAGCTCCGATATGGTAGATTCAGTCCGAATTAGTAAAGAGATCAATATTTCGTTTTTCTCGTTATGGTTTTCAATCTTGCGTATGACGTTGCTAACGTTTTCGAGTTGATTCGTCTTAGCATAGTCTAGCACGCGTTTGATAAGTGCGGTTTGATTACTGAGGATCGTTTTTATTTTATTGTTGGAGTCAAATAATGTGTAGAGGATGAGTCGAGTCCGTGATGATTGTGGTTGGTGGCTGTAGATGTCGCTGCTGGGGGTACTGCTATATTTTCTTCCTATTTAGAATCGTGGAATAAAAATCGGACTTCGGTCGCCGGGATTCGATCCCGCGTTCCGAACGTTCGTAACCTGTTTTTTTCTTTTTTCTCTTTGTACGTGGAGAAATCCTCATGGACACTCCGCTGCTGCAATAATCGCGTAACAGCAGAGTAGTGTCGGACTCCTACCGACTAAAACTCCACGATGACCATCTTATGCGCGTGACAGGGGTGCTCCAGGAACTTCTTATGAATTAACTTCAGTTGCACCCCCTACTCGCGTTCTCTTGTTCGAGCCGGCTATTGAGTAGGCGTTAGGGGGAGGTCGTTGACCCTAGCGCTGTCACTTCTTCTGGTCGTAGTCCGTTGGGGTGGTGGCGGGGCGGCTCTGGGTCGTCTGACTGCCATCCTTCTCTATCGTCTTATCCTGCAGGGGTGAGGGTTTTTTTTTCTCTCCCTTTCCGCTCGCTCCTTCGCGAGCATAACTCGCTCGCAGAAGAGGCGGACGGCCACGTATTCCTGTGACCCTCTCAACATCGCTTCTACAATCGCTGAGGGTGTCAACGTTTCTCCTATGGCGTGCCGTAGGGTGTAGCGGGGCAGCTCCCACGCCGGACAGTGCTCCAGGGTGTGCTGCGCTGTGTCCCTGCCATCTCCGCAGTGGTGGCAGGTGTCTGTCGTCTCTCGCCTTATTCTCTTCAGGAACTCGCCGAACACGCCGTGTCCGGTGAGCACTTGTGTCATCCTGAATGTGAGTGGGAGGCCGTGGAGGCTCCTCCATGCCTCCCAGTTTGGTAGGACCGCTTCCGCGCCTCGGTGTTCGCTTCTCCCGTTGTTCAGTTGGGATCGCCACAGGTTCCATGTGTCCTCCTCGGCGGTTCCTGTGTCGTTTGGAGCCGCCTGCTCGGTGGGGTCTTCTCCCGGATGCCATTCTCTCCGGCGGGTGTATCACTTTTTGAGCGCCAGCGCCCGCAGCTTCCACGGGGGGGGACGCGGCTAGGGTGGACGCCGACGCGTGAGACACCGTCCGGTATCCCCTAATGATTCTGATGGCGGTCACTCTGTGCAACCTTCTCAGGAGCAGAATGCTGCGACGGCTTGCCATCAGGTCGTCCGCCCATACTGGGGCCCCGTACATCACTCGTGACCGAACGACGCCCTCGTAAAGTCGGCGCACCGCGTCTCCGGCCCCGCCGATGTTCGGTAGTAGGCCGCACAGGGCATTGGCAGCCGCTGACACCTTCGGGATCAGAGAGTCGAAGTGCAGCTCGAACGTCCACTGGCTGTCGATGGTGAGTCCCAGATACTTCATCTGTGATCCCACCCGGACGGTTTTACCTGCCATGTTTATGCATAGGCCAGGCGGTGGTGTCCTTCGCCTCTTCCTGTCAAAGAACCAGGTGGCCTCCGACGTCGCAGGGGAGACTCTTAGGCCCAGTTCGTTCACGGCACGGATCGCACAGGCCGTTGCGATTTCGCCAATGCGCAGCGTCTCGCGCCAGCCACGACGCTCGTCCAGGATTAGGGTGTCGTCCGCATAACATATCATGGCCGCGCCTGGGGTAGCGGGCATCGCAGTACCTCGTCGTGCGCAAAGTTCCATAGTATGGGGCCCTGCACCGAGCCCTGTGGGATGCCACGCTCGACGGATCGCTTTTCCTGTCCTTTCTTACTGGTGCAACACACCCACCTGTCGTCGAGGTAGGCTCGGATCAATCGGACGAGGTAGCTGGGAACCTCGAAGTGCTCCAGGGCCGTCACTATCCTGTCCCATGGCATGGTGTTGAACGCGTTGACGATGTCCAGGGAAACCGCCAGCGCCACGCCTTTCCGGGAGACCATGTCCTCCGCAATCGCTCGTACGCGTCTGACCGCGTCAATCATCGAGCGCCCCTTCCGGAAGCCGTACTGGCTTTCGCGCAAACCTGGCACTTGGCCCGCTATGTGTCGTTCCAAACGGGCGGCGACTACCCTCTCGAGTAGTTTGCCGACCTCGTCCAGTAGGCATATCGGCCGGTACGCTGACGGCGAGGTCGTCGGTTGGCCCTCTTCATGGAGCAGGACCAGTCTCGTCGTCCGCCACGCCCGGGGGTAGACTCCCTCCCTCAGGCATCTTGTGAAGAGGTGCCGGAGTCTGGGGGCCATGACCCCCATCACTTCCCCCCAGATCCGGCCAGGGATTCCGTCCGGGCCCGGTGCCACGTTGCGGAAGGTCATTCTTCTGGTAGCCTCCCATATCTCCTCCTCCGTGACTTCCCAGTCGTCCCTCCATTCCAGCGGTCGTGTCGTTTCCCGTGGCCGTTCCACCGCTCTGTTTTCTTGTGGGGGAAAGAGCGTTCCGGTGATCCGCGTCAGCAGCGCAGGTTCCATCTCCGTCGTTGTCAGGGGGCCCTTCGCGCGTAGTTTCTGTGTCACCGTCCTGTATGGCCTTCTCCATGGAACCGACTCGACTGTTTCGACCAGTTCGGACCAAGCACGGTCCTTCGCTTTTTTAATTTCCTTTTGTAGCGAGCGCCGTAGCGCGCGGTACGCCCGGTAGCGCAAGGAGACTTCTTCTTCGTCGCGTCGTCGCCAGCGGCGGGCCCTTAGGTACTGTCTTCGGGCCCGGACACATCTCGTCCTCAGTTCCGCGATGTCGGGGTTCCACCAGTAAACTGCTCCGCTTCGCACCGTGCCCGGTGTGGCCCGTGGCATGGATGCGTCGCAGATTGCTGTCGTGGCTTGGCGGAGGTTCTCGGCCTCCTCTTCCACGTCTGCTTCGGTCGTCGTTGTCGAGGCCTCCCAGCTCCAAGTTGTTGCTATAGCAGCCGCCCGGAGTAGATCTTCATTCCTTTCTTTTATTTTCCATCTGGGCGCTGGGCGCGCGCGCCTCTCCCTCGGCGGGCCGTGTCCGTCGTTTGTCGTCGGCATTCTAGGTACAGGTGCGTCCACCTGCATGAATATGTAGAGGAGGTCCGACACCTGTGCGTGGAATGCCTCTGACACCGTGGTTTCCTTCTCCTTTTTCTATTCTCTGCAGTCGTTCCTCCAGACGGTGCAGCAAGGATCTCATCTCCTCTGCATGGTGTTTGACTGCAGCGAGACGCGCCCTGTAGCTGCTCTCATCCGCGGTGGGGCGCGAGGCCGGCTTTTTTCGGAGTGCCTATACCGCCGCCTCCAGTGTTGCTATGCGTCTTTGCGCTATAGCGAGTGCGTCGGTGAGTAATGTGTATCCTGAATCAATGTCGAATGGACATTAGACAGTTCTATAAAAATAATAATTCTCACGATTCCACAACTTCATACCTTAATTAAATACAATTCTTCGGCGATATAATTACAAATACATTTACAGGAACTGTGTAATATGATAAGTATCTCGTTAAAGAAATTGAAATCGTAAACTCTAGATTCTAGTATTCTTTCACTTTCATGTTTCCTATGAGCCCTTCAATCGCTAAATATTTTGCAATGAAACACGTATTATTAAACAACATAATCATACTAAATTAATTTAATGTGACTATTTATTATTATTATATAATAACACAATGATGAAAGAAATAAACTGGTCAAGTAATCTAAGGAACGATAATACGTATCTATGTCAGTGACAGTTTATTTGTTTAAGTAGTGGCTATCGACAAAGGTGTATCGTTCTAAGCTGATTAGTATCAGTTTCTACTACAGGTGCGATAAATACAGAGTTTTGCTTGAAAGGTATCGGATAAATTTTCATTATTTTCCATTCGTTGTCTTCTCTAAACGATACAGTTATCGTATATATGAGTTTGTTATCATTTGTCCATAATTTTAGTTTACTTAGATCTAGAATTAGTAGAAAGTTTTGAACTGAAAGATCGATATGATTACTCATAAAGTTTTGCTTCGTTATTTGGTCGAGTGTTGTTAAGAATTGTTTAGGTTCCATAATTTGCGGGTTTATGATTCCTTGTTTTCCTGATACTATAGTGTTAAAAATTTCGTCGATGTTAATATGGAGCTCCGATATGGTAGATTCAGTCCGAATTAGTAAAGAGATCAATATTTCGTTTTTCTCGT
The DNA here is from genome assembly GCF_051014615.1 of Bombus vancouverensis nearcticus. NCBI lineage: Eukaryota > Metazoa > Arthropoda > Insecta > Hymenoptera > Apidae > Bombus > Bombus vancouverensis. The sequence continues at coordinate 44,097 of NW_027468971.1, forward strand.
TATGGTTTTCAATCTTGCGTATGACGTTGCTAACGTTTTCGAGTTGATTCGTCTTAGCATAGTCTAGCACGCGTTTGATAAGTGCGGTTTGATTACTGAGGATCGTTTTTATTTTATTGTTGGAGTCAAATAATGTGTAGAGGATGAGTCGAGTCCGTGATGATTGTGGTTGGTGGCTGTAGATGTCGCTGCTGGGGGTACTGCTATATTTTCTTCCTATTTAGAATCGTGGAATAAAAATCGGACTTCGGTCGCCGGGATTCGATCCCGCGTTCCGAACGTTCGTAACCTGTTTTTTTCTTTTTTCTCTTTGTACGTGGAGAAATCCTCATGGACACTCCGCTGCTGCAATAATCGCGTAACAGCAGAGTAGTGTCGGACTCCTACCGACTAAAACTCCACGATGACCATCTTATGCGCGTGACAGGGGTGCTCCAGGAACTTCTTATGAATTAACTTCAGTTGCACCCCCTACTCGCGTTCTCTTGTTCGAGCCGGCTATTGAGTAGGCGTTAGGGGGAGGTCGTTGACCCTAGCGCTGTCACTTCTTCTGGTCGTAGTCCGTTGGGGTGGTGGCGGGGCGGCTCTGGGTCGTCTGACTACCATCCTTCTCTATCGTCTTATCCTGCAGGGGTGAGGGTTTTTTTTTCTCTCCCTTTCCGCTCGCTCCTTCGCGAGCATAACTCGCTCGCAGAAGAGGCGGACGGCCACGTATTCCTGTGACCCTCTCAACATCGCTTCTACAATCGCTGAGGGTGTCAACGTTTCTCCTATGGCGTGCCGTAGGGTGTAGCGGGGCAGCTCCCACGCCGGACAGAGCTCCAGGGTGTGCTGCGCTGTGTCCCTGCCATCTCCGCAGTGGTGGCAGGTGTCTGTCGTCTCTCGCCTTATTCTCTTCAGGAACTCGCCGAACACGCCGTGTCCGGTGAGCACTTGTGTCATCCTGAATGTGAGTGGGAGGCCGTGGAGGCTCCTCCATGCCTCCCAGTTTGGTAGGACCGCTTCCGCGCCTCGGTGTTCGCTTCTCCCGTTGATCAGTTGGGATCGCCACAGGTTCCATGTGTCCTCCTCGGCGGTTCCTGTGTCGTTTGGAGCCGCCTGCTCGGTGGGGTCTTCTCCCGGATGCCATTCTCTCCGGCGGGTGTATCACTTTTTGAGCGCCAGCGCCCGCAGCTTCCACGGGGGGGACGCGGCTAGGGTGGACGCCGACGCGTGAGACACCGTCCGGTATCCCCTAATGATTCTGATGGCGGTCACTCTGTGCAACCTTCTCAGGAGCAGAATGCTGCGACGGCTTGCTATCAGGTCGTCCGCCCATACTGGGGCCCCGTACATCACTCGTGACCGAACGACGCCCTCGTAAAGTCGGCGCACCGCGTCTCCGGCCCCGCCGATGTTCGGTAGTAGGCCGCACAGGGCATTAGCAGCCGCTGACACCTTCGGGATCAGAGAGTCGAAGTGCAGCTCGAACGTCCACTGGCTGTCGATGGTGAGTCCCAGATACTTCATCTGTGATCCCACCCGGACGGTTTTACCTGCCATGTTTATGCATAGGCCAGGCGGTGGTGTCCTTCGCCTCTGCCTGTCAAAGAACCAGGTGGCCTCCGACGTCGCAGGGGAGACTCTTAGGCCCAGTTCGTTCACGGCACGGATCGCACAGGCCGTTGCGATTTCGCCAATGCGCAGCGTCTCGCGCCAGCCACGACGCTCGACCAGGATTAGGGTGTCGTCCGCATAACATATCATGGCCGCGCCTGGGGTAGCGGGCATCGCAGTACCTCGTCGTGCGCAACGTTCCATAGTATGGGGCCCTGCACCGAGCCCTGTGGGATGCCACGCTCGACGGATCGCTTTTCCTGTCCTTTCTTACTGGTGCAACACACCCACCTGTCGTCGAGGTAGGCTCGGATCAATCGGACGAGGTAGCTGGGAACCTCGAAGTGCTCCAGGGCCGTCACTATCCTGTCCCATGGCATGGTGTTGAACGCGTTGACGATGTCCAGGGAAACCGCCAGCGCCACGCCTTTCCGGGAGACCATGTCCTCCGCAATCGCTCGTACGCGTCTGACCGCGTCAATCATCGAGCGCCCCTTCCGGAAGCCATACTGGCTTTCGCGCAAACCTGGCACTTGGCCCGCTATGTGTCGTTCCAAACGGGCGGCGACTACCCTCTCGAGTTGTTTGCCGACCTCGTCCAGTAGGCATATCGGCCGGTACGCTGACGGCGAGGTCGTCGGTTGGCCCTCTTTATGGAGCAGGACCAGTCTCGTCGTCCGCCACGCCCGGGGGTAGACTCCCTCCCTCAGGCATCTTGTGAAGAGGTGCCGGAGTCTGGGGGCCATGACCCCCATCACTTCCCCCCAGATCCGGCCAGGGATTCCGTCCGGGCCCGGTGCCACGTTGCGGAAGGTCATTCTTCTGGTAGCCTCCCATATCTCCTCCTCCGTGACTTCCCAGTCGTCCCTCCATTCCAGCGGTCGTGTCGTTTCCCGTGGCCGTTCCACCGCTCTGTTTTCTTGTGGGGGAAAGAGCGTTCCGGTGATCCGCGTCAGCAGCGCAGGTTCCATCTCCGTCGTTGTCAGGGGGCCCTTCGCGCGTAGTTTCTGTGTCACCGTCCTGTATGGCCTTCTCCATGGAACCGACTCGACTGTTTCGACCAGTTCGGACCAAGTACGGTCCTTCGCTTTTTTAATTTCCTTTTGTAGCGAGCGCCGTAGCGCGCGGTACGCCCGGTAGCGCAAGGAGACTTCTTCTTCGTCGCGTCGTCGCCAGCGGCGGGCCCTTAGGTACTGTCTTCGGGCCCGGACACATCTCGTCCTCAGTTCCGCGATGTCGGGGTTCCACCAGTAAACTGCTCCGCTTCGCACCGTGCCCGGTGTGGCCCGTGGCATGGATGCGTCGCAGATTGCTGTCGTGGCTTGGCGGAGGTTCTCGGCCTCCTCTTCCACGTCTGCTTCGGTCGTCGTTGTCGAGGCCTCCCAGCTCCAAGCTGTTGCTATAGCAGCCGCCCGGAGTAGATATTCATTCCTTCCTTTTATTTTCCATCTGGGCGCTGGGCGCGCGCGCCTCTCCCTCGGCGGGCCGTGTCCGTCGTTTGTCGTCGGCATTCTAGGTACAGGTGCGTCCACCTGCATGAATATGTAGAGGAGGTCCGTCACCTGTGCGTGGAATGCCTCTGACACCGTGGTTTCCTTCTCCTTTTTCTATTCTCTGCAGTCGTTCCTCCAGACGGTGCAGCAAGGATCTCATCTCCTCTGCATGGTGTTTGACTGCAGCGAGACGCGCCCTGTAGCTGCTCTCATCCGCGGTGGGGCGCGAGGCCGGCTTTTTTCGGAGTGCCTATACCGCCGCCTCCAGTGTTGCTATGCGTCTTTGCGCTATAGCGAGTGCGTCGGTGAGTAATGTGTATCCTGAATCAATGTCGAATGGACATTAGACAGTTCTATAAAAATAATAATTCTCACGATTCCACAACTTCATACCTTAATTAAATACAATTCTTCGGCGATATAATTACAAATACATTTACAGGAACTGTGTAATATGATAAGTATCTCGTTAAAGAAATTGAAATCGTAAACTCTAGATTCTAGTATTCTTTCACTTTCATGTTTCCTATGAGCCCTTCAATCGCTAAATATTTTGCAATGAAACACGTATTATTAAACAACATAATCATACTAAATTAATTTAATGTGACTATTTATTATTATTATATAATAACACAGTGATGAAAGAAATAAACTGGTCAAGTAATCTAAGGAACGATAATACGTATCTATGTCAGTGACAGTTTATTTGTTTAAGTAGTGGCTATCGACAAAGGTGTATCGTTCTAAGCTGATTAGTATCAGTTTCTACTACAGGTGCGATAAATACAGAGTTTTGCTTGAAAGGTATCGGATAAATTTTCATTATTTTCCATTCGTTGTCTTCTCTAAACGATACAGTTATCGTATATATGAGTTTGTTATCATTTGTCCATAATTTTAGTTTACTTAGATCTAGAATTAGTAGAAAGTTTTGAACTGAAAGATCGATATGATTACTCATAAAGTTTTGCTTCGTTATTTGGTCGAGTGTTGTTAAGAATTGTTTAGGTTCCATAATTTGCGGGTTTATGATTCCTTGTTTTCCTGATACTATAGTGTTAAAAATTTCGTCGATGTTAATATGGAGCTCCGATATGGTAGATTCAGTCCGAATTAGTAAAGAGATCAATATTTCGTTTTTCTCGTTATGGTTTTCAATCTTGCGTATGACGTTGCTAACGTTTTCGAGTTGATTCGTCTTAGCATAGTCTAGCACGCGTTTGATAAGTGCGGTTTGATTACTGAGGATCGTTTTTATTTTATTGTTGGAGTCAAATAATGTGTAGAGGATGAGTCGAGTCCGTGATGATTGTGGTTGGTGGCTGTAGATGTCGCTGCTGGGGGTACTGCTATATTTTCTTCCTATTTAGAATCGTGGAATAAAAATCGGACTTCGGTCGCCGGGATTCGATCCCGCGTTCCGAACGTTCGTAACCTGTTTTTTTCTTTTTTCTCTTTGTACGTGGAGAAATCCTCATGGACACTCCGCTGCTGCAATAATCGCGTAACAGCAGAGTAGTGTCGGACTCCTGCCGACTAAAAGTCCACGATGACCATCTTATGCGCGTGACAGGGGTGCTCCAGGAACTTCTTATGAATTAACTTCAGTTGCACCCCCTACTCGCGTTCTCTTGTTCGAGCCGGCTATTGAGTAGGCGTTAGGGGGAGGTCGTTGACCCTAGCGCTGTCACTTCTTCTGGTCGTAGTCCGTTGGGGTGGTGGCGGGGCGGCTCTGGGTCGTCTGACTGCCATCCTTCTCCATCGTCTTATCCTGCAGGGGTGAGGGTTTTTTTTTCTCTCCCTTTCCGCTCGCTCCTTCGCGAGCATAACTCGCTCGCAGAAGAGGCGGACGGCCACGTATTCCTGTGACCCTCTCAACATCGCTTCTACAATCGCTGAGGGTGTCAACGTTTCTCCTATGGCGTGCCGTAGGGTGTAGCGGGGCAGCTCCCACGCCGGACAGAGCTCCAGGGTGTGCTGCGCTGTGTCCCTGCCATCTCCGCAGTGGTGGCAGGTGTCTGTCGTCTCTCGCCTTATTCTCTTCAGGAACTCGCCGAACACGCCGTGTCCGGTGAGCACTTGTGTCATCCTGAATGTGAGTGGGAGGCCGTGGAGGCTCCTCCATGCCTCCCAGTTTGGTAGGACCGCTTCCGCGCCTCGGTGTTCGCTTCTCCCGTTGATCAGTTGGGATCGCCACAGGTTCCATGTGTCCTCCTCGGCGGTTCCTGTGTCGTTTGGAGCCGCCTGCTCGGTGGGGTCTTCTCCCGGATGCCATTCTCGTCGGCGGGTGTATCACTTTTTGAGCGCCAGCGCCCGCAGCTTCCACAGGGGGGGACGCGGCTAGGGTGGACGCCGACGCGTGAGACACCGTCCGGTATCCCCTAATGATTCTGATGGCGGTCACTCTGTGCAACCTTCTCAGGAGCAGAATGCTGCGACGGCTTGCCATCAGGTCGTCCGCCCATACTGGGGCCCCGTACATCACTCGTGACCGAACGACGCCCTCGTAAAGTCGGCGCACCGCGTCTCCGGCCCCGCCGATGTTCGGTAGTAGGCCGCACAGGGCATTGGCAGCCGCTGACACCTTCGGGATCAGAGAGTCGAAGTGCAGCTCGAACGTCCACCGGCTGTCGATGGTGAGTCCCAGATACTTCATCTGTGATCCCATCCGGACGGTTTTACCTGCCATGTTTATGCATAGGCCAGGCGGTGGTGTCCTTCGCCTCTTCCTGTCAAAGAACCAGGTGGCCTCCGACGTCGCAGGGGAGACTCTTAGGCCCAGTTCGTTCACGGTACGGATCGCACAGGCCGTTGCGATTTCGCCAATGCGCAGCGTCTCGCGCCAGCCACGACGCTCGACCAGGATTAGGGTGTCGTCCGCATAACATATCATGGCCGCGCCTGGGGTAGCGGGCATCGCAGTACCTCGTCGTGCGCAACGTTCCATAGTATGGGGCCCTGCACCGAGCCCTGTGGGATGCCACGCTCGACGAATCGCTTTTCCTGTCCTTTCTTACTGGTGCAACACACCCACCTGTCGTCGAGGTAGGCTCGGATCAATCGGACGAGGTAGCTGGGAACCTCGAAGTGCTCCAGGGCCGTCACTATCCTGTCCCAAGGCATGGTGTTGAACGCGTTGACGATGTCCAGGGAAACCGCCAGCGCCACGCCTTTCCGGGAGACCATGTCCTCCGCAATCGCTCGTACGCGTCTGACCGCGTCAATCATCGAGCGCCCCTTCCGGAAGCCGTACTGGCTTTCGCGCAAACCTGGCACTTGGCCCGCTATGTGTCGTTCCAAACGGGCGGCGACTACCCTCTCGAGTAGTTTGCCGACCTCGTCCAGTAGGCATATCGGCCGGTACGCTGACGGCGAGGTCGTCGGTTGGCCCTCTTTATGGAGCAGGACCAGTCTCGTCGTCCGCCACGCCCGGGGGTAGACTCCCTCCCTCAGGCATCTTGTGAAGAGGTGCCGGAGTCTGGGGGCCATGACCCCCATCACTTCCCCCCAGATCCGGCCAGGGATTCCGTCCGGGCCCGGTGCCACGTTGCGGAAGGTCATTCTTCTGGTAGCCTCCCATATCTCCTCCTCCGTGACTTCCCAGTCGTCCCTCCATTCCAGCGGTCGTGTCGTTTCCCGTGGCCGTTCCACCGCTCTGTTTTCTTGTGGGGGAAAGAGCGTTCCGGTGATCCGCGTCAGCAGCGCAGGTTCCATCTCCGTCGTTGTCAGGGGGCCCTTCGCGCGTAGTTTCTGTGTCACCGTCCTGTATGGCCTTCTCCATGGAACCGACTCGACTGTTTCGACCAGTTCGGACCAAGTACGGTCCTTCGCTTTTTTAATTTCCTTTTGTAGCGAGCGCCGTAGCGCGCGGTACGCCCGGTAGCGCAAGGAGACTTCTTCTTCGTCGCGTCGTCGCCAGCGGCGGGCCCTTAGGTACTGTCTTCGGGCCCGGACACATCTCGTCCTCAGTTCCGCGATGTCGGGGTTCCACCAGTAAACTGCTCCGCTTCGCACCGTGCCCGGTGTGGCCCGTGGCATGGATGCGTCGCAGATTGCTGTCGTGGCTTGGCGGAGGTTCTCGGCCTCCTCTTCCACGTCTGCTTCGGTCGTCGTTGTCGAGGCCTCCCAGCTCCAAGCTGTTGCTATAGCAGCCGCCCGGAGTAGATATTCATTCCTTCCTTTTATTTTCCATCTGGGCGCTGGGCGCGCGCGCCTCTCCCTCGGCGGGCCGTGTCCGTCGTTTGTCGTCGGCATTCTAGGTACAGGTGCGTCCACCTGCATGAATATGTAGAGGAGGTCCGTCACCTGTGCGTGGAATGCCTCTGACACCGTGGTTTCCTTCTCCTTTTTCTATTCTCTGCAGTCGTTCCTCCAGACGGTGCAGCAAGGATCTCATCTCCTCTGCATGGTGTTTGACTGCAGCGAGACGCGCCCTGTAGCTGCTCTCATCCGCGGTGGGGCGCGAGGCCGGCTTTTTTCGGAGTGCCTATACCGCCGCCTCCAGTGTTGCTATGCGTCTTTGCGCTATAGCGAGTGCGTCGGTGAGTAATGTGTATCCTGAATCAATGTCGAATGGACATTAGACAGTTCTATAAAAATAATAATTCTCACGATTCCACAACTTCATACCTTAATTAAATACAATTCTTCGGCGATATAATTACAAATACATTTACAGGAACTGTGTAATATGATAAGTATCTCGTTAAAGAAATTGAAATCGTAAACTCTAGATTCTAGTATTCTTTCACTTTCATGTTTCCTATGAGCCCTTCAATCGCTAAATATTTTGCAATGAAACACGTATTATTAAACAACATAATCATACTAAATTAATTTAATGTGACTATTTATTATTATTATATAATAACACAGTGATGAAAGAAATAAACTGGTCAAGTAATCTAAGGAACGATAATACGTATCTATGTCAGTGACAGTTTATTTGTTTAAGTAGTGGCTATCGACAAAGGTGTATCGTTCTAAGCTGATTAGTATCAGTTTCTACTACAGGTGCGATAAATACAGAGTTTTGCTTGAAAGGTATCGGATAAATTTTCATTATTTTCCATTCGTTGTCTTCTCTAAACGATACAGTTATCGTATATATGAGTTTGTTATCATTTGTCCATAATTTTAGTTTACTTAGATCTAGAATTAGTAGAAAGTTTTGAACTGAAAGATCGATATGATTACTCATAAAGTTTTGCTTCGTTATTTGGTCGAGTGTTGTTAAGAATTGTTTAGGTTCCATAATTTGCGGGTTTATGATTCCTTGTTTTCCTGATACTATAGTGTTAAAAATTTCGTCGATGTTAATATGGAGCTCCGATATGGTAGATTCAGTCCGAATTAGTAAAGAGATCAATATTTCGTTTTTCTCGTTATGGTTTTCAATCTTGCGTATGACGTTGCTAACGTTTTCGAGTTGATTCGTCTTAGCATAGTCTAGCACGCGTTTGATAAGTGCGGTTTGATTACTGAGGATCGTTTTTATTTTATTGTTGGAGTCAAATAATGTGTAGAGGATGAGTCGAGTCCGTGATGATTGTGGTTGGTGGCTGTAGATGTCGCTGCTGGGGGTACTGCTATATTTTCTTCCTATTTAGAATCGTGGAATAAAAATCGGACTTCGGTCGCCGGGATTCGATCCCGCGTTCCGAACGTTCGTAACCTGTTTTTTTCTTTTTTCTCTTTGTACGTGGAGAAATCCTCATGGACACTCCGCTGCTGCAATAATCGCGTAACAGCAGAGTAGTGTCGGACTCCTGCCGACTAAAAGTCCACGATGACCATCTTATGCGCGTGACAGGGGTGCTCCAGGAACTTCTTATGAATTAACTTCAGTTGCACCCCCTACTCGCGTTCTCTTGTTCGAGCCGGCTATTGAGTAGGCGTTAGGGGGAGGTCGTTGACCCTAGCGCTGTCACTTCTTCTGGTCGTAGTCCGTTGGGGTGGTGGCGGGGCGGCTCTGGGTCGTCTGACTGCCATCCTTCTCCATCGTCTTATCCTGCAGGGGTGAGGGTTTTTTTTTCTCTCCCTTTCCGCTCGCTCCTTCGCGAGCATAACTCGCTCGCAGAAGAGGCGGACGGCCACGTATTCCTGTGACCCTCTCAACATCGCTTCTACAATCGCTGAGGGTGTCAACGTTTCTCCTATGGCGTGCCGTAGGGTGTAGCGGGGCAGCTCCCACGCCGGACAGAGCTCCAGGGTGTGCTGCGCTGTGTCCCTGCCATCTCCGCAGTGGTGGCAGGTGTCTGTCGTCTCTCGCCTTATTCTCTTCAGGAACTCGCCGAACACGCCGTGTCCGGTGAGCACTTGTGTCATCCTGAATGTGAGTGGGAGGCCGTGGAGGCTCCTCCATGCCTCCCAGTTTGGTAGGACCGCTTCCGCGCCTCGGTGTTCGCTTCTCCCGTTGATCAGTTGGGATCGCCACAGGTTCCATGTGTCCTCCTCGGCGGTTCCTGTGTCGTTTGGAGCCGCCTGCTCGGTGGGGTCTTCTCCCGGATGCCATTCTCTCCGGCGGGTGTATCACTTTTTGAGCGCCAGCGCCCGCAGCTCCCACGGGGGGGACGCGGTTAGGGTGGACGCCGACGCGTGAGACACCGTCCGGTATCCCCTAATGATTCTGATGGCGGTCACTCTGTGCAACCTTCTCAGGAGCAGAATGCTGCGACGGCTTGCCATCAGGTCGTCCGCCCATACTGGGGCCCCGTACATCACTCGTGACCGAACGACGCCCTCGTAAAGTCGGCGCACCGCGTCTCCGGCCCCGCCGATGTTCGGTAGTAGGCCGCACAGGGCATTGGCAGCCGCTGACACCTTGGATCAGAGAGTAGAAGTGCAGCTCGAACGTCCACTGGCTGTCGATGGTGAGTCCCAGATACTTCATCTGTGATCCCTCCCGGACGGTTTTACCTGCCATGTTTATGCATAGGCCAGGCGGTGGTGTCCCTCGCATCTTCCTGTCAAAGAACCAGGTGGCCTCCGACTTCGCAGGGGAGACTCTTAGGCCCAGTTCGTTCACGGCACGGATCGCACAGGCCGTTGCGATTTCGCCAATGCGCAGCGTCTCGTGCCAGCCACGATCCTCGACCAGGATTAGGGTGTCGTCCGCATAACAAATCATGGCCGCGCCTGGGGTAGCGGGCATCGCAGTACCTCGTCGTGCGCAACGTTCCATAGTATGGGGCCCAGCACCGAGCCCTGTGGGACGCCACGCTCGACGGATCGCTTTTCCTCTCCTTCCTTACTGGTGCAACACACCCACCTGTCGTCGAGGTAGGCTCGGATCAATCGGACGAGGTAGCTGGGAACCTCGAAGTGCTCCAGGGCCGTCACTATCCTGTCCCATGGCATGGTGTTGAACGCGTTGATGATGTCCAGGGAAACCGCCAGCGCCACGCCTTTCCGGGAGACCATGTCCTCCGCAATCGCTCGTACGCGTCTGACCGCGTCAATCATCGAGCGCCCCTTCCGGAAGCCGTACTGGCTTTCGCGCAAACCTGGCACTTGGCCCGCTATGTGTCGTTCCAAACGGGCGGCGACTACCCTCTCGAGTGGTTTGCCTACCTCGTCCAGTAGGCATATCGGCCGGTACGCTGTCGGCGAGGTCGTCGGTTGGCCCTCTTTATGGAGCAGGACCAGTCTCGTCGTCCGCCACGCCCGGGGGTAGACTCCCTCCCTCAGGCATCTTGTGAAGAAGTGCCGGAGTCTGGGGGCCATGACCCCCATCACTTCCCCCCAGATCCGGCCAGGGATTCCGTCCGGGCCCGGTGCCACGTTGCGGGAGGTCATTCTTCTGGTAGCCTCCCATATCTCCTCCTCCGTGACTTCCCAGTCGTTCCTCCATTCCAGCGGTCGTGTCGTTTCCCGTGGCCGTTCCACCGCTCTGTTTTCTTGTGGGGGAAAGAGCGTTCCGGTGATCCGCGTCAGCAGCGCAGGCTCCATCTCCGTCGTTGTCAGGGGGCCCTTCGCGCGTAGTTTCTGTGTCACCGTCCTGTATGGCCTTCCCCATGGAACCGACTCGACTGTTTCGACCAGTTCGGACCAAGCACGGTCCTTCGCTTGTTTAATTTACTTTTGTAGCGAGCGCCGTAGCGCGCGGTACGCCCGGTAGCGCAAGGAGACTTCTTCTTCGCGTCGTCGCCAGCGGCGGGCCCTTAGGTACTGTCTTCGGGCCCGGACACATCTCGTCCTCAGTTCCGCGATGTCGGGGTTCCACCAGTAAACTGCTCCGCTTCGCACCGTGCCCGGTGTGGCCCGTGGCATGGATGCGTCGCAGATTGCTGTCGTGGCTTGGCGGAGGTTCTCGGCCTCCTCTTCCACGTCTGCTTCGGTCGTCGTTGTCGAGGCCTCCCAGCTCCAAGCTGTTGCTATAGCAGCCGCCCGGAGTAGATCTTCATTCCTTTCTTTTATTTTCCATCTGGGCGGTGGGCGCTCGCGCTTCTCCCTCGGCGGGCCGTGTCCGTCGTTTGTCGTCGGCATTCCAGGTACAGGTGCGTCCACCTGCATGAATATGTAGAGGTGGTCCGACACCTGGCCATGGAATGCCTCCGACACCGTGGTTTCCTTCTCCTTTTTCTATTCTCTGCAGTCGTTCCTCCAGTCGGTGCTGCATGGATCTCATCTCCTCTGCATGGTGTTTGACTGCAGCGAGACGCGCCCTGTAGCTGCTCTCATCCGCGGTGGGGCGCGAGGCCGGCTCTTTTCGGAGTGCCTATACCGCCGCCTCCAGTGTTGCTATGCGTCTTTGCGCTATAGCGAGTGCGTCGGTGAGTAATGTGTATCCTGAATCAATGTCGAATGGAAATTAGACAGTTCTATAAAAATAATAATTCTCACGATTCCACAACTTCATACCTTAATTAAATACAATTCTTCGGCGATTAGAAATACATTTACAGGAATTGTGTAATATGATAAGTATCTCGTTAAAGAAATTGAAATCGTAAACTCTAGATTCTAGTATTCTTTCACTCTCATGTTTCCTATGAGCCCTTCAATCGCTAAATATTTTGCAATGAAACACGTATTATTAAACAACATAATCATACTAAATTAATATAATGTGACTATTTATTATTATTATATAATAACACAGTGATGAAAGAAATAAACTGGTCAAGTAATCTAAGGAACGATAATACGTATCTATGTCAGTGACAGTTCATTTGTTTAAGTAGTGGCTATCGACAAAGGTGTATCGTTCTAAGCTGATTAGTATCAGTGTCTACTACAGGTGCGATAAATACAGAATTTTGCTTGAAAGGTATCGGATAAATTTTTATTATTTTCCATTCGTTGTCTTCTCTAAACGATACAGTTATCGTATATATGAGTTTGTTATCATTTGTCCATAATTTTAGTTTACTTAGATCTTGAATTAGTAGAAAGTTTTGAACTGAAAGATCGATATGATTACTCATAAAGTTTTGCTTCGTTATTTGGTCGAGTGTTGTTAAGAATTGTTTAGGTTCCATAATTTGCGGGTCTATGATTCCTTGTTTTCCTGATACTATAGTGTTAAAAGTTTCGTCGATGTTAATATGGAGCTCCGATATGGTAGATTCAGTCCGAATTAGTAAAGAGATCAATATTTCGCTTTTCTCGTTATGGTTTTCAATCTTGCGTATGACGTTGCTAACGTTTTCGAGTTGATTCGTCTTAGCATAGTCTAGCACGCGTTTGATAAGTGCGGTTTGATTACTGAGGATCGTTTTTATTTTATTGTTGGAGTCAAATAATGTGTAGAGGATGAGTCGAGTCCGTGATGATTGTGGTTGGTGGCTGTAGATGTCGCTGCCGGGGGTACTGCTATATTTTCTTCCTATTTAGAATCGTGGAATAAAAATCGGACTTCGGTCGCCGGGATTCGATCCCGCGTTCCGAACGTTCGTAATCTTTTTTTTTTTTTTGTTGTACGTGGAGAAATCCTCATGGACACTCCGCTGCTGCAATAATCGCGTAACAGCAGAGTAGTGTCGGACTCCTACCGACTAAAGCTCCACGATGACCATCTTATGCGCGTGACAGGGGTGCTCCAGGAACTTCTTATGAATTAACTTCAGTTGCACCACCTTCTCGCGTTCTCTTGTTCGAGCCGGCTATTGAGTAGGCGTTAGGGGGAGGTCGTTGCCCCTAGCGCTGTCACTTCTTCTGGTCGTAGTGCGTTGGGGTGGTGGCGGGGCGGCTCTGGGTCGTCTGACTGCCATTCTTCTCCATCGTCTTATCCTGCAGGGGTGAGGGTTTTTTTTCTCTCCCTTTCCGCTCGCTCCTTCGCGAGCATAACTCGCTCGCAGAAGAGGCGGACGGCCTCGTATTCCTGTGACCCTCTCAACATCGCTTCTACAATCGCTGAGGGTGTCAACGTTTCTCCTATGGCGTGCCGCAGGGTGAAGCGGGGCAGCTCCCACGTCGGACAGAGCTCCAGGGTGTGCTGCGCTGTGTCCCTGCCATCTCCGCAGTGGTGGCAGGTGTCTGTCGTCTCTCGCCTTATTCTCTTCAGGAACTCGCCGAACACGCCGTGTCCGGTGAGCACTTGTGTCATCCTGAATGTGAGTGGGAGGCCGTGGCGGCTCCTCCATGCCTCCCAGTTTGGTAGGACCGCTTCCGCGCCTCGGTGTTCGCTTCTCCCGTTGATCAGTTGGGATCGCCACAGGTTCCATGTGTCCTCCTCGGCGGTTCCTGTGTCGTTTGCAGCCGCCTGCTCGGTGGGGTCTTCTCCCGGGTGCCATTCTCTCCGGCGGGTGTATCACTTTTTGAGCGCCAGCGCCCGCAGCTCCCACGGGGGGGACGCGGTTAGGGTGGACGCCGACGCGTGAGACACCGTCCGGTATCCCCTAATGATTCTGATGGCGGTCACTCTGTGCAACCTTCTCAGGAGCAGAATGCTGCGACGGCTTGCCATCAGGTCGTCCGCCCATACTGGGGCCCCGTACATCACTCGTGACCGAACGACGCCCTCGTAAAGTCGGCGCACCGCGTCTCCGGCCCCGCCGATGTTCGGTAGTAGGCCGCACAGGGCATTGGCAGCCGCTGACACCTTCGGGATCAGGGAGTCGAAGTGCAGCTCGAACGTCCACTGGCTGTCGATGGTGAGTCCCAGATACTTCATCTGTGATCCCACCCGGACGGTTTTACCTGCCATGTTTATGCATAGGCCAGGCGGTGGTCCCCTCGCCTCTTCCTGTCAAAGAACCAGGTGGCCTCCGACTTCGCAGGGGAGACTCTTAGGCCCAGTTCGTTCACGGCACGGATCGCACAGGCCGTTGCGATTTCGCCAATGCGCAGCGTCTCGCGCCAGCCACGACGCTCGACCAGGATTAGGGTGTCGTCCGCATAACATATCATGGCCGCGCCTGGGGTAGCGGGCATCGCAGTACCTCGTCGTGCGCAACGTTCCATAGTTGGGGCCCTGCACCGAGCCCTGTGGGATGCCACGCTCGACGGATCGCTTTTCCTGTCCTTCCTTACTGGTGCAACACACCCACCTGTCGTCGAGGTAGGCTCGGATCAATCGGACGAGGTAGCTGGGAACCTCGAAGTGCTCCAGGGCCGTCACTATCCTGTCCCATGGCATGGTGTTGAACGCGTTGACGATGTCCAGGGAAACCGCCAGCGCCACGCCTTTCCGGGAGACCATGTCCTCCGCAATCGCTCGTACGCGTCTGACCGCGTCAATCATCGAGCGCCCCTTCCGGAAGCCGTACTGGCTTTCGCGCAAACCTGGCACTTGGCCCGCTATGTGTCGTTCCAAACGGGCGGCGACTACCCTCTCGAGTAGTTTGCCGACCTCGTCCAGTAGGCATATCGGCCGGTACGCTGACGGCCTGGTCGTCGGTTGGCCCTCGTTATGGAGCAGGACCAGTCTCGTCGTCCGCCACGCCCGGGGGTAGACTCCCTGCCTCAGGCATCTTGTGAAGAGGTGCCGGAGTCTGGGGGCCATGACCCCGATCTCTTCCCCCCAGATCCGGCCAGGGATTCCGTCCGGGCCCGGTGCCACGTTGCGGGAGGTCATTCTTCTGGTAGCCTCCCATATCTCCTCCTCCGTGACTTCCCAGTCGTCCCTCCATTCCAGCGGTCGTGTCGTTTCTCGTGGCCGTTACACCGTTCTGTTTTCTTGTGGGGGAAAGAGCGTTCCGGTGATCCGCGTCAGCAGCGCAGGTTCCATCTCCGTCGTTGTCAGGGGGCCCTTCGCGCGTAGTTTCTGTGTCACCGTCCTGTATGGCCTTCCCCATGGTACCGACTCGACTGTTTCGACCAGTTCGGACCAAGCACGGTCCTTCGCTTTTTTAATTTCCTTTTGTAGCGAGCGCTGTAGCGCGCGGTACGCCCGGTAGCGCAAGGAGACTTCTTCTTCGTCGCGTCGTCGCCAGCGGCGGGCCCTTAGGTACTGTCTTCGGGCCCGGACACATCTCGTCCTCAGTTCCGCGATGTCGGGGTTCCACCAGTAAACTGCTCCGCTTCGCACCGTGCCCGGTGTGGCCCGTGGCATGGATGCGTCGCAGATTGCTGTCGTGGCTTGGCGGAGGTTCTCGGCCTCCTCTTCCACGTCTGCTTCGGTCGTCGTTGTCGAGGCCTCCCAGCTCCAAGCTGTTGCTATAGCAGCCGCCCGGAGTAGATATTCATTCCTTTCTTTTATTTTCCATCTGGGCGGTGGGCGCGCGCGCCTCTCCCTCGGCGGGCCGTGTCCGTCGTTTGTCGTCGGCATTCCAGGTACAGGTGCGTCCACCTGCATGAATATGTAGAGGTGGTCCGACACCTGGCCATGGAATGCCTCCGACACCGTGGTTTCCTTCTCCTTTTTCTATTCTCTGCAGTCGTTCCTCCAGTCGGTGCTGCATGGATCTCATCTCCTCTGCATGGTGTTTGACTGCAGCGAGACGCGCCCTGTAGCTGCTCTCATCCGCGGTGGGGCGCGAGGCCGGCTCTTTTCGGAGTGCCTATACCGCCGCCTCCAGTGTTGCTATGCGTCTTTGCGCTATAGCGAGTGCGTCGGTGAGTAATGTGTATCCTGAATCAATGTCGAATGGAAATTAGACAGTTTTATAAAAATAATAATTCTCACGATTCCACAACTTCATACCTTAATTAAATACAATTCTTCGGCGATTAGAAATACATTTACAGGAATTGTGTAATATGATAAGTATCTCGTTAAAGAAATTGAAATCGTAAACTCTAGATTCTAGTATTCTTTCACTTTCATGTTTCCTATGAGCCCTTCAATCGCTAAATATTTTGCAATGAAACACGTATTATTAAACAACATAAGCATACTAAATTAATTTAATGTGACTATTTATTATTATTATATAATAACACAGTGATGAAAGAAATAAACTGGTCAAGTAATCTAAGGAACGATGATACGTATCTATGTCAGTGACAGTGAGAAATATTCAGATATCTGTACTTAAGTGATTACACTTATAAGTATCATTATATATTATATAAATATGATATTTCGAATGGTATCATTTATCACTCATTAAACAAGAGTGTCATATCCAGAGAAATGATTTTACATATCTTAATCTTTGCTTTGATTACGATAGTAATAATTTCTATCAAACTTGATGAGGAAGATACATGAATAAGTATCTAAAAGCTGAAAATCTTGGCAAATTCATTTGTACATAAACTAACAGGAGTGAATTTTAAAGATACACTCTGCTCTCAACAATTAAAGCTGTCTTGTCGCAACAAAGTTTCCATAATTTTTTATGGATAACATGGCCCAGTTTGCACAAAGACTAAAAATTTTAACATTAAATTTGGATAAAAAATCTTACGGTAGAAGGAATGATATATCCTTTATTTTTGCCAATAATCTGGTCGAATTTAGTCAAGTAAAATGGTATTGTTTCGTTCAAAAGTTGATTCTTCCTCGCTTCCTTCTTTTCAGGATTCTCCTCCATGCGATAGTAGCAGATATCTGAAACGCATATGAAATCAACCGTTACGTTCATTTGTGTTTTTCCCCCCAAACGAAGAGAAAATAAGTTGTGAAAGAAGGAGTAGCCTCTCATAGTTCCTACAATTTCTTCATTCTCTTTGCTTTCTTCAATATTGCCTCAACAAGTTCCTGTGGTTCACGATACTTGAAATATATACAATGTTACCAGCGTGGAAATTGTCTTGGAAACTTGGAAAATCTTTCAAGAGGAACAACATTGCTAACTGAGATTCGAGAAAGGAAAGGTAAGTAAATCCTTGCTTCTACCTAGAGCTTTTTTATTTACTTCTGACGAGTAAAGTACTGTTATTAAAATTTGATTAAAAGTACCAAGAATGTCGAGATATAAACAACCATTTGTGGAAAGGTCAGGAGAAGCAGAATTATCGAATAAACGTTATATAACTCTTAGTGATTAAGTAAGAGAAGAGAAACGAGAAAAAAGTCTTTTATCTAGGTCTTAATAAAGTATACTATATTTATCTCCATATCAAGAATAACAACAAGATATAAACAGTCTTCTAGAAATTGAGTAAATATTACATAATTACATCTTGAGCAATATTTTGCGTCTTAGCTTTTGCTTAATCATTATGATAATCTTAAATATCTGTAAATTCTTCACAGACTCTTTGCATCTTCTATACAGGTATCTCATGATCATGTGATAACACACAGGAAGAAAAAATAGAGGGAAAAACAGCGTAAAAAAAAGTTGCGTAGGAGTATCGTCGCACTACATCATTCGACAATTGATGCACGTCATGGCGATCGTCACGGTTTAAAGCAGGCCATCAAAAACACGTTTGTTATCGTACGGAAAAATCTGCGACGTTCCAGCTGTTCAGGTGCATCGAATTGTGAATCATCGGCGGTACGAAGCAAGGCGAGGGGCGTAAATAGAGAAAGAAGAGAAGAGAAGGATTCGCATAAATGATAAAATATAATCGTTCGTTCCTCGTCGATGGCGGATGGATAGCTTTAATCGTGGAGGATATCGATACGATTATATTTTATACATTTGAAACAAATACAAAAGACGAGCAAAAACCAGAGATACGATCGTTATGATATTATTCAATCGGTAGCCTATTTACCTCGTTTTTTGTTCACCTTCTCTGTCTAGTAATAATTTTTCGATTCGACTGGCGTGACGTTACGTTGGCGGTGTAAAAACACGATTTTAAACACCTGCGGATAGTTGCATGAGTTTCGAGCGATTCCATTCCCTTCGATTTATATTTATGCGATCAACGCGCAGATCGTTAACGCATTATGCAGACAGCAGATGTTACGTAATCACACATATCGTAATTGGAAATTAGTAAAGTTATCGCGTACCAGGATCTTCCTGTCTTTGATCATTGAGTAACACTTCGTTGTCCTCGCTCCTTCCGCGGATAACCAGCGTTTATCATATAGAGACAGGGATTTGCAAAGAATAAAAGTTGTAGAACGTTGAAAGGCGTTGAGAGAAACGTGATGTTATCCCGTTATTCGTTAACGCAACGCAGTTAAAAAAAATCTCGTAGAAAGATTACGATAATAGATAACCTGAGTCGAGTGTTTGTCGGGGGATCTAAAAGATTCTTTCGAGTTGAGCGTCTGAGATTGCAGAGAAGAAAATTTGGAAGCCATCGAATTCGTGATGTCGATAGAAATCTTTAGTTGGAATCGTTGTATCATAACGTAGTCTGCTTATTGTCGATAAGACTTTACTAAACTAAAAGTGACTACTAAAAGTTTCTATCCTCTAAATTCTATCTACGATTCTATAATCTAAAAACTGACTTTTGCAAACAAACTGTAACATTCGCTTAACGGAAAGACATACGTATCTTGTTTGTACTCGTCTTTTCACAATGAATTCTTGAACGTCTGTCTCTGTGGTGAGACAAATGCAAAGTCATCTCATCAGTTACTCACCTTGCTTCAAATCTCCAAGAGTATCGACGAGCTCGTCGCATATCATCGCATCCCATTCGTCCTTTCCCATTAGATCGTACTTCCTCGCCAAGTATCGCGCCACAGCGTTACTCTGCGCTACCGGTTTCCCGTCTATCTCCAGCACAGGCAGCTTTTTATAAGGCATTGCTAAGAACAAACATGGCTCATATGAACACTGTGTAGAAGGAAACGATCGATAGGAAATCACAACACAGCTTCCGAGGCCGTTGCGTTCTTGTGAATAGATGAATCGAAATCATTTCGGTTTTAATCAACATGGCCTAGTAAAGAAATACAGAAATGTCTTCTTTCTCCTTTTTTTCTTTTCTTACGATTACGATGGACAGGGTATCGCGTGTTTTTGACTGTTGGGAAGAACCTAAAGTTTTTAAAATCAAGGATAAAAGATAATACCAGACACGGAAAAAATATTAGAAAATGTACACGATTCTTGTAATGAAAATTGAAATGCAAGGAATATAAATCGAATGTCTCTTGCGAACGTAATTTTGTGTTTTACACCGACAGGATTGATTTACAGACTTACGTTGATTTTTTGTTTCTCTACTGCAAGCGACATATAAGATCATATCGAAGACTATGCTGCGTAAAACTTTTATTATACTATTTACGATAGAAATGTCGCAACGGAAAATCGAATTTTATGTCTGCTTTGTTCTTTCGACTTTTTAGCTATGTTCTTGTTCATTTCCGAACTGATTTCAATTTTTTATCCTTTTTTTCCGACAAGTCCTAAAAAGTTTTTAAATTAACGAGAAACGTAGAAGTATTTTTGTATTCCTATTTTAAGTCACCTATTTACGGTTTTCTCAAAATATTCGAAATGCTTCGATTCATTGAAAACAATAAAGATTGCAACACAAAAATTCGAGAATCGTAAGTGAATTAAGTTGGTATTCGATAAACACGATATTACGGAAGCTAAACTTAATGAAAAGTTCGACTTTATTCCGTATGAAATTTTACTTTAAGTAAGTTTAGCCTGCACGTGAAACGAAAGTTTTATATACAGAAAAGTTTGAGTAAATGGTAGATATCTGAGAGTTGAACGATGAAAGTAAAAATCGATTCTTCACGCTTACAATCCTTGTATTCAGGCCAGAGTTCTTCGGGGATCCTCTCGTCGGTATACTCGATGCCAGTATATGCAAATATGTACCGTATATGTTCGGCACGACCACGGGCATTGAAGTAGATTAGTTTGTAGGTATGTTCGTCGCTCATTTTCCTTGCTCTGTCAACTTATCGAGAAAAATGTTACAATTAACTCGTGTAATTAACAGACTGTGTGCGTGTTTGTGTGTAGAGAGAACAATTTATTTATAGATGGAATAATTCGTATAATACGCAAAATAAATCATTTAGAAGGCTGGAATATGTGTTTTTGAAACAATTAATTATGTCGAAAAATATTTCAAACGAGATATAATTATGAAAAAAATAATAATTAAATATATGTAAATGTATGTAATAATAGTTAAATGTATGTAAATGTAATAATTAAATATAATTAGTTGTGAAAAAAATAATAATAAAAAATAAATAAATGTAAAAAAAGAATTAAATGTAATTAGTTTCTTTTTACGCACGCGATATTATTGGCGATATATGAAGGTCAACTTTATTTTTTTAAATAGATATATTTATACATATATTTATAGATATAAATACATATATTATATAGATATAATAGTATATATAATATATATAATAATATATATGTCGAGTCTGAATCTCCGAGTCCGAGCTCGAGGCGCCCTCCAGGGGAGGGCTCGCGGGAGGTAGCGGTTCTGCGTTGAAGTTCTCCATCGTCCGGTCGCGCGTGGGGTACCTTTATTGTCGATAGTTACACTAGTGACGAGAGCCTCAGGCTTGATAACGAATCCGCGGCCAACGGGAGGACTATCATATAAAAAGCAACAGGATACACGAAATAATATAATTCTGACTAGGACAACATAAACGCAAGAAGTGTTGATATTGAAAAAAATATTTAATTTTGTATATAAATATTTTCATATTTAAAAAAGTTTCCGGAAGCAGGAAGATTTACAAACAAATAATATCATAAACCGAATGTTTCATGATCCTTTTCTAATTAGAGTGTGTGACAACATGTGAGAACGTTTCTTAAAAATATGACTTATTGCAATTACTTAATCGCAATTATAAACGATTAAGACCTTCTCACAACGAGGCAATCTATCCAAAGTATAAAACTCGTTATACTTGATGAGAAAACAAATCTCTACTTAGGTTTCATTTCGTTTCATCGCGTTCATAGAAAGTGAATTTGTATGAACACATCGTGCAATTTAGTAATTAGGACCGTTGATCTCGCTGCAACATAGATGGATAGAAAAAAGCCATTTAAAATGATACAACGTCGGGAAGACAATTATGAAAATTATAAATGGAACACAAGATAAAATTGTTTAAGATTAATTCTTCTTTTTTTTTTTTTTTTTTAATCGCGAGTGTTTGCAAACGAAGTTTCAATCTGTTTACAATGATAGCAATGAGAGGAGGATGTCTATGAAAGTTATAAATGCGATATTGAATAACATTCCTGCGAGTGGGTTTGTTTTTCGTTACAAATGTTTTTTAAACGAATCTGCAATCTGTTGGAAACAACGGAACAGTAACGGGACGACTGATAGGGAAATAAAAAAGATCGCGTTTTATTTGAACAGACAAATCTTTGAAATCTATTCGAAAGTCTATTTGAAATGGTACGAGCTCGAAAAGAACGGTGAATACTATAGAAGAAGGATTAATTAAAATTCTTATTAATCTGTACGCTTTGTATATTAAATACCTTGATCGATGCCAAGATAACAAATTATTATACGAAACAATGAAGTATCCACGTCTGATATTAATATTGAGTATTACCATTACTGTAATTTAATTTTTAACCGATCCTGAAAATTCCTTAGAACGTAAAAAGTATAAAATGTTACTGTGCATTTCAAGATTAAATGCACTGTAATTTAGAAACAATTATGAAGCGGAAACAAATAATTTATTCAGAATAAGAATTCTACGTAATCATGTTAAAAGAAAAAAACGTACTTATAACGCGTTTAAACTCCAAATATGTAAAGACAATAAGGGAAAAAAATTAAACCAAGAATCGTATTTTTTGTAAATTCACACAAGATTTTATCCAAAAAAAAATTGGCCTGTACCAATATTTTTATTTGTCGTTACAAGTTACGAGGGTATTAAAAAATTGGCCACGAATGGACCAGAGATAAGAATTTATCAGACTTGCTCTCGTAAATTTCAAGACGTTGCATCGGATATTCTTGAAAATCTTTGGACAATGGCCTCGATATTTCGCAGCTTCTATCCTCGAAGCGGAAGAACTCGGCGTTAAAAGCGACAGAACTGGAGAAACCCGGTGACCGCGAGCCTTTCACGCTCTCGACAGATTTCTCATCCCTCGTAATCCTCCCGGTGTCACCCAATTTCCACCCTCGTATTGCGATTTGTTGCTTCCAACGAGGCGACACCTTGTCTTGTGATTTCCTTTTTCGTCGCGTGAAACACGACCGAACACTTGTTCAAATACACAATTCATATTTATCTAACTCGGCAAAACGCCGTGTTATTGAAACAATAGCATTCTTTGGCTTTTATGTAAATTCCAATAAATTATGATAATGTTCGTGGAGACATTATTGCTACCTATTTCATCTGTCGTGATCCAAATTGATTTGTGGCTACGTATGTATATATATGTCGGGTTAACATGAGGATTTAAGGCGCGTAACGATTCTTCGTTTGAATTAGCCATTGTTTTACAAAACAGAGAATATATTTACACGAATAAACAAGGTTTTACAAATATTATGAATAATGAATTTTGTAAATGATATGATTGATTAACAAATGATAAATTAAATTATTAATTAGATTAAAGAATAATAAGTTTTATCGAACAATAAAAGAAACGAATAATATATCTTACGATTTACTAATTTAACGAATAATGAAAATTAACGATTGATAAATTTACAAATATTGAATTTAATTTACGCTATAAACAATGATCCGGGGTTCAAACGAATCCACGGTCAACGGGAAAACTTTAAACAATTTTATAACACAAAAAGATACGTTTGCTGAATCACTCGGAAAAAATTACTCGATGTATCACTTTCCAAGGCGATCACACGAATGCCTCTCTGATTAAAATCTTTTTCGTAATACGACTGCATTTGTTTGTTATATTCTCGCTGGAAACATCGAGAAGGTTCCAATCGTTGTTGCTAGGCAATATCTGTCAAAAGTTTGTTATATACTCCTTGGAAACATCGAGAAAGATCCAAACGCCGTTGCTAGGCAGTTTCTGTCTGGAGATTGATTCCTCATACAACGTGTGTCCCATTATATCGACATCTCTAAAGTACAATTCTATGTGATTTCTAGGGAGAACAATACAACCGATCCACACCTTCGTCAGGCAAAACGTTTATCCCGTGACCGTGGCTACGTTCAGCGACCAGTTGTCACCTCGAACCCACTTTCGCTTTTCACAAATGTCAAACAATTACAGATGACAATTACTTAATTACAGTTATGATAAAATCTGGGCTAAAGCATTAAAAGGCCTCCTCAAAATTGCGTAGGGAAGGCTCCGGTTTTCATTTCATCTCCGACATATATATATATGTCGGAGATAAGAGGACACCGGTGCCTTCCCTCTGAAACCTCGGGAAAATCCATAAAAACATTGTAATTAAAATCTACAGTTGTAACTAAACGATTTGCCGTCATTCTAACCAATTGTATTTGTTTGAGACTTGTGACAATGAGCCTGGGCTCAAGGCGACAATTAGTCGCCGAACGTGGCCGCGGTCAACGGGACGAACTCTCCATCTAACAAAGGCATTGAGTAATCCTATAGCTCTCCTTAAAAGAAAGATTTGTAGCGGCACGTGGCAGTAAACATTCCAACGGTTTCTGTCTCGTAGCTTGCCACACGCAGATCCTATTCTCCGGGCAGGATGTTTACCAGATGTCGACGCGTCTCCACAGTACGTGATCGGCTAGCCCGAGGGCCCGTTATAAATCTTAAGGTTTAGTTAACTAAAGTTCTTCAAACAGACAAACAGTCTTTGTCCCAGCTACGGGAAGATAGGGCAGACATATTTTTCAACGAGTGGCGTCTCCCACTAGCAACTTTCCCTCGAGGGCGGCTAGCATCTTTTTCTAACCACCGATATGGAGATTGACCAATTAGCAGCAACGTCAATTTCCCTTACTTCCTAAACGAAGGCTTTCCTCAACGAATCCGATGATCTCGTGTCCTTAGACACACCCCAGTATAGTTTTCCTCTGTGGAATCATCGGGACGGGACGCGCATTCTTTGACGCGCTCCCGTCGACTAAAGAGTAACGTCTTTACGCTCAGCAATTATTTTTACGAGTCAGACTTAGATTCAGCGAGAACGCCTATCTGTCATCCCGTTGACCGCGGATTCGTTATTGAACCTGAGATCACTGTCACTAGTGTCGCGGACGTCTCACCGCCGTGATAGATTGTCAAACCTGTGTTATTCATACCTGTGTCAATAAATCGTATCTTCGCCACACCGCAACGATGGCTACCTTCAATGAAGACTCCTCAAACACCGACAACCCTATCCCCACTGCTTCTCCGACATATATATTTGTATTTTCTTTTGTTCTTTCTTTTTAATTTATGTGATCTGAGAATTACATTTCTGAGAGTTCGGTGAAATTCGATGCTTTATTTTTATCAGTAGAATCTTCCTTGTCATTGTCAGAGCGCAGACGTTTACGCGTTTACGGAAAGTTTAAGGATACAAAAATACAGAAAAATGTAGAAAATATGCAAGAATATGTAAAATATCGAAAGTACAGTACTTCTAATAATACTTAGTAGCATGCTTACAAACAAATTTCTTTTGTATTTCTTGAAATTGCGGAAAGATTCGCGGTAATTATCGGATTTTTGTCCTCTTTTATCTGCTTTTTTTATTCGCAACTTATATGAGATATGAATTAATATTCAACGACGTGCGCTCTGTGCCACGAAATGAATTATCTCGCGTTAAGACTGCGGCAATTCTTACGTTTGATATTTCATTTAACGAACAGCCGCGCGTTCCTGAGTTTAAAAACCGCCACTCTGAACTTACGCTGAGAATAATATCAGGAAAAGCGAACGAGAGATGATTAGAAAGAAAATGCGAGGAACAGTGAGGGGGATATTACTAGACTGCGCTTTTTTGTGCAAGTATAGCAGGATGTTTGGGAGTGTAAAATTTTAACGAATGCGTATAATATGAAAAAATATATGAAATATCCAAGGTATAGTTTTATTAAACTTACTTTTTATAATGCTTCGTAGGTAAAACAATTTTCTATCCAGATTCCACTTTCTCAATTATATTTTCAAAAATGCTCGATAAGGAGTACAATTTTCTACCCAGGTTGTACCTTTCTAATTATATCTTCCAAAATTCTTGATAGGTGAAACAATATTCCACCGACGATTTACTTTTTTAGTTGTATCCCCCAAAATATGGACCTGCTTAACGTTTAGATATTATTATTTTTTTCGTTGTTACTTGATACGGCTAGCAATTAAATAGTGAGAATAAGAAGAATTGGAAGTGCCATTTTCGAAAAAGAATTTTGTTTTTCCTTGAAGAGGTTGTTTGTATGAAGGTTAATATCACTAAATATGAAGGGAAGTGTAATCATAATAATTCGTACAGTTTTTAACGTTTCGTACGTGATATAGGTTGTGTATGATGTATGTTATACGATTAGTTCCCTAAATTAGACTGTGTGCACCATGTGCCAGCAAACTCCCTCCATCGTGCTTGAACATGTGCGTATATAAATCTGCCTCAATTATCCCATCAGATAAGAAAATCTCTACTGACCTTCTTAAGCAAACTACATAATGGACTTACATATCTTCTCTTAAGATATAAAGAAGATATTTTTTTTATCGTTAATTAACAGATCTTTGAAACGATAGAATAGAGATATCGTAAAATTATACAAAGTATTATAATATGCGTAATAAATAAGTATCGTTATATTTTTCTAATAAATAACATTCCCATAAACAAACAATTTCTCATAAACAGTCGTTTCCCAGAAAACTTTAGTTTCGATACTGGCAACTTTATCTACTTCCGCTCTTCAATTATGAAGGATTAATCTTTACGAAACTTTTGGAACGGCTGAAAATTTCTCACGATGAAACGCGACGAATTCGATACAAACTACGCGGAAATAAAGACAGCTGCGATGGAGGATCGCGGGATTGATATTAATTAATTAATCTGTGGCAACCATTATATCGATTCGTTACGTTATTGCGACAGGCCACGCAACATTTTATTGCTTCTGTTTCTACAATTTAATTACAAAGTATTCAATTTCCCGTTATAAACAAGGAAAGGACTGCAAGTTTGTACAGCTTTTATCAAGATTACGTGCCATTGAACATATCGATTGATTGACTTCTCATGTTTCGTATTAATCGACATCCGATATAGCTATGGGACCTGGAATATTGAAATATTGGGAAGTCAGTTATATTCAGGTGTTCTATAGATTTGACGTATAAGCCTTGTAACATGTACTTCTTCATCAGACGTTTACGAGATACTGAACGATGGCTACGCTTGTAGTATCCAAAAATTTTACGTCGATTTATAATCGAAGATTCGATCAAACTATAGATAGATTTGAATATTCTACGAATTGAATTTAATATTAAGAATTTTAGTTGTATAGATCATCGACGAAAGTCTGTTACACGGACCCTTTCAACAGTTCTATACACACTTCTATTATATATTTTATTTTTTAAAAATAACGCTTTGGCATGATCAAGGATCGGAAGTATAAAAAATAATTGTGACAATTCGAGCAGTGAAAGCCTCTAGAGTAACATTATATTGGTCTCTATAGCGACATTGTGGTACCGTGTCATTTTCAAAGTTCTCAGAATTGGTACTGTATCCAATTTCAATGTTTAATATTCTTCCCGGTTCCTGGAAGAATTTCTTCAAAACTACGTTAACCCATGAAGAATCAACCAACAGTTTCTCATAATGCCGTTTTATCCACATCCTTTGAAACTCATGAAATTGTAGAATCCAGATAGAAAAAGTAGAGACGAGGTAAACGCGAAGCTCATCCTTGGAATTGCTTGTCATGGTGATAATGTTAACAAATAGAATTCGATAACGCAAATTCATTGGGGAAAAGGTGACAGATGAAATTCGCTAACGCAACGTTGCCCGTTAATGGGCTAAGAATTACGCTCCATGGGATCGCTCACTGCATTCTTCGAAACGACCCTCGTAATCCATAGGCTCGTAAACGGCTTCCGTAACCGTAACGAATTTCAATCTTGTTCACGGATCTCTGACCGCTCGTTTCGAGGGTATCGAGGGGGTTGCGTGTTCACGTGCGCGCAACAGAAGGTGTTATCGTGATTGTAAGGCGTGATGGAGAAGATAAGTCCAATATGCTCGCGGAAATCGTCGAGATTCATTGCCCAAAGCTGGCTGATAGTCGAAATTAACTTCGCCTCGTCCGATTTCCGCGTTCACATCGCTTTTACGATGGTTAGGCGTTTCTTCGTTCGTTTCTAACGCTGAGTTTTCCCGTGTCGCAGTCAACCCATATTTGGATGTGTGTACACGTTGCACAGAAAATGTGGTCGGGGGTTGAAACGCGGACAGAATGGAAAACGGACTATGGGAAACGCCGAGAAAGAGGCGTCGATGAGTTGAAGACACGTCGATGCTGAAGTACACGTGTATCTCGCGTCTTATAGCGAAGGAAGGATACGTGTGAAATTTTAGAAAATATTGGCTGGAAAATGTTCTAACGGACATTGAAGAAACGCATTTAAATTGTAAAAAGAAAAAGATGGTAGCCTAAAGACGTTCCGCTTTCTGTCCCATTACGGAAAACTGCAAAAGCTATGTATCTTGAGAACAGATAAAGTTAAGAAATGAAATGGAAAAATTCGATTTACTATGTATTTTCGCTATATTTTATATTTACTGTATATTATCGGAATAGCCATCCCTGCTTCAGAAAATCAATTACATATATCCCTTGGCGAGAGGGAGTGAGAATTAATCCGATTAATTGTAATGGTGGATCAGCTGGATCCTCATATTCTGAACGTCCAGAGACTCGCTAACTACGAAGCAACTGGTCTGTTTGTGACGCCTATCAATTGTTTGCTAGAGATTAATCTGCTGGTAAGCAGCGTCAAAATGCGACGATAACTAAACCGTCCGAAGATCGAATTATAGCAAATGAAACGCGTCTCTGCGCTAGTCTGACCGATTAACAGGGCCTATGGGAGTGGCTCTCAAATTTGCAAGCAAGGAATTACCGTGTAACGAGCAACTCGTATCGATTATTCAATGGGTTCATATGGAGGCGAATAGAAACTCGAACTCGAAACGTTTTCGACTCGATGCTGAGTATCACGTTCATCCTTTAAATGCTACTTCAACATGGGCAAACGTTCATTTTGGTAATGTCGAGTTTTCTCATTGAATAATCTTCCGTTCGTCGATTTTACACGCTTAACCGACTAGATAAATTCGATGATTTTAAGCAACGTAATTAATGTAATCGATTAATTTTTCTTAAAGTGTGAACTATGGATGAAAGATTAGAAACCGTGACATTACAGAGTACAAAGTTAGAAATACAGGGGAACTTTATATTTTTCTTCACTGCTGATTAATTTCTTACTGAACGTGCAACGACTCGGGAAAACTGTCGTTACCTGTTGCACACTGATCGTAACATACATAGATCAAGGAACATCACAAATTTCACTTGACTACTTACGTTCGTACAACGAAGAATCCACATAATACAGTACGGCTAATATATTACTATAGAAATCGGATGGTTATACATACGCAACAATTTGGAAGAGGATATTTGCTTTCGGGTTGGGAATATCAGGGAATAGAATTGTTATTATGCGAATGACTGGCGTTGATTCAATGTAATTAGTTAGGAGTAGAATTACAGTAGAAGAGGCATCAATACGATGGAATTGCACAGTTATTGTAAAAAAACAAACGATACTACATAATATATGTAGTATCGTGGACGAAAGGCCTGGGAAATATCGGACGAACTATGAACAGTGTCGCGAGAGCCGAGGCGCCGTCGGGCCCATCAATGTGTCATCGGTCTTTTCAAGTGCATAGTTTCGTGGAAAAGACCTACGTGACCCTGGCCACGAGCGTCTGCGGAACACGTGTGCGGTGGGCCTAGGAAAAGGACAACAGAATGCGACAACGGCCAGAAAGGGTCAGTCGAGAAACAGAGTGTGAGTCGAGAACGAGAGTGCGAGCGGAGGAGCTGAGTGCGAGTTGAGCGGAGACGGAGGTTGCGAGTGGCGTTGCCGAGAGAGTGTGGATTGCGCTGTGTTCTGTACGTTTAGTATGAATAGTTCAAGTTAGGCCACAATCGTCTTTTCTGTCCGATTAACATCTCTATTGTCCACGTTTTGTAAACATATTACATCACGATATTACATATTTTTGGGGGCTCGTCCGGGATTGGACAAGACAGAAAACGAAACGGTTTAACAGAGCTGTTCGAGCTAGTTGTGAATTTACCGGTACGCGGTGCGGTAAAAGACGATATCGTTGACTGTTTAAGTTTGTGTTGTGTGAAAAATGGCCAACGTCGGGGACGAACGATTGTCGGGTGAAGAGGGTTCGACGCTGGAGGAGCTGAGGAATAAGCTCGCGCGAATGAACCTCCCTATATCGGGTGCGAGGTCAGTGCTGATTGCAAGGCTGAATCGGGCGTGTAGGGCTGGACAATCGTGTCGTAAGGGATCGACGGGCGGTGAAGAGCTAACCGGTCAACGAGATTTAGAAAATGTACAGAGAGTTGAGCGTGATTGTAACGAAGGTGAGGATGTTGAGAAAATGAATACGAAGGAGTTGAAGGAGCGCCTCGCTAGTTTGGGTTTAAAAACGACGGGAAGAAAAGTAGAATTACGCGCACGGCTACGAGCGGCTATGGATGGTAATGACATATCGTCGGAAGAAGAAAGCGACGACGAAAGTGAGGATGAAGATGACAGAAAAACCGCCAGAGGATACAAGAGAGATACGCGAAGGGTGTATCAGGACCGTGACGAATGTTGTCGAAGGGCATGTGTTGGTTCGACGCTGAGTTTTAGAGACGTCGAAGATGCATTAGAGTCGTTTAGTGGCAACAGAGGTGAAAATGTCGAACGATGGTTCGAGTCGTTCGAGGAAGTCGCTGATACGTGCATGTGGTCGGATGGGCAGAAGGCAGTCTACGCGAGGAAGCTGCTGAAGGGATCAGCGAAAATATTTGCGAGCTTCGAGTGTCATGCCAGGACTTGGCATGAGTTGAAGAGGGGGCTAGTGAAAGAATTTTCGAGGAAAGTCAACAGTAGGCAAGTTCATCAGAAACTTGAAGAAACAAAAAAGGAGAGTGATGAAGCATGTTTGGCGTACATGTACCGTATGCTCGAGATAGCCAGCCATGTGGACATGGAGGAGGAAGCAAAGGTGGAATACATAGTGGATAGAATAATAGACGACGAGAACAATAAGGCTGTATTGTACGGCGCTACGTCAATCAAAGAGTTGAGGAAGAGGTTAGTAATGTACGAAGAGCAGAAGAGTCGCAGAGCAAAGTCGATTGTGAAGCCGGCTAAAACCCAGAAGAACGGGAAGCCCAGTCAATCTGTAGACGCAATGAAGAAAAGAAGATGCTTCATTTGCGGTAGTGAGGATCATCTAAGTGTTAAGTGTCCGGAGAGGGGAGAAGGTGTTAGGTGTTTCAAGTGCAGCGGATTTGGACATATTGCAGCGAGGTGTACGGCACAACCGAAAGAGACTTGCGTAGTGTCAAGATCCGAAAAGGGGAAGTATGTGAAGGAAGTGGCGATAGATGATTGTAGGTTTGTGGCATTAGTGGATACAGGTAGTAACCTTACGTTCATACGAGCGGATGAGTATGCGAGGTTAGGATCACCACCTCTGGGAAATTGCAAACTTAGGTTCGATGGTTTTGGTTCTGTTGGCAATAGTACCTGGGGCGAGTTTACAAGGGTAATGACGGTCGACGGGTACGACTTTACTGTCACCCTGCATGTTGTCTCGAATAAGGTAATGACAAGACACAGTCTACTCTTAGGTACCGATTTTTTAGACCAGGTAGAGTTGCGAGTCAAACGGGGCGAGGTGACATTTTTACGACTCGACGATCAGACCGACGGTCACGAGGACGCGCCGGATGTACTGAGGGTAAACGCGATAGAACAATCCGACGAGATCGATTTGTCACATGTACGAGAATCTCATTACCGTGAAGCGATTCGAGATATCGTTAGGGGGTATAGGCCGGAGAAGAAGCGAGACGTCGGAATAACCGAAAAAGTAGTTTTGGAAAGCGACAAGCCGGTAGCGCGAAGACCGCGAAGACTGGCGCCGTCGGAAAGAAAGGAAGAAGATGATTTGATGGAAGCGTGGACAAACGAGGGTGTCATCAAATCGTCAGACTTGGAGTATGCGAGTCCGATAGGTGTAGTTAGAAAGAAAGATTTGTGTGTGCGTGTGGCTAGATGGGCCTTGTTACTAGGCGAGATTAAGTATCAGGCGTGTCATCGGCCGGGGAAAAGTATGCAGCATGTAGATGCTCCGAGTAGGAACCCCCTGCCGAGCACTATGTATGTAACGGAGAGTGAAGACGGGCTGATTGCACGGTTGAGAAGGGCACAGAACAAGGACATTGAAGTCTGTAGGATTTTGGACGCCGCAACGTGCAGTCAGGCCGATGGGCAGGTAGTAAGAAACAATATTTTGTATAAGGAGTGTGAGGACGATGTGCTAATAGTAGTATCGAAGGCGATGCGGGCTCAGGTAGTCAGGCAAGCGCACGAGCGTGGGCATTTCGAGGTTACCAAAACAGAAGCTATGGTCAAGAAGGACTTCTGGTTCAAGGGGTTACGCGAAAGGGTCGAACACGTGGTATCCAACTGCCTTGACTGTAGCCTAACCGAACGAAACATAGGTAAGCTGGAAGGGAACCTGCGAAATTACAAGAAAAGAAGAAAGCGTGCGAAGCAGTACCTGAGGAAGGACCCGTGCACACCTCGATTTTATGAAACCTTGGGTCCTAAATGCCGAAAGTGACGCATCTGATGACAGCGAGATAGAAGGCAACATCTGAGGGCAGATGTTATTGCAGGATGGCCGAATGTAGTATCGTGGACGAAAGGCCTGGGAAATATCGGACGAACTATGAACAGTGTCGCGAGAGCCGAGGCGCCGTCGGGCCCATCAATGTGTCATCGGTCTTTTCAAGTGCATAGTTTCGTGGAAAAGACCTACGTGACCCTGGCCACGAGCGTCTGCGGAACACGTGTGCGGTGGGCCTAGGAAAAGGACAACAGAATGCGACAACGGCCAGAAAGGGTCAGTCGAGAAACAGAGTGTGAGTCGAGAACGAGAGTGCGAGCGGAGGAGCTGAGTGCGAGTTGAGCGGAGACGGAGGTTGCGAGTGGCGTTGCCGAGAGAGTGTGGATTGCGCTGTGTTCTGTACGTTTAGTATGAATAGTTCAAGTTAGGCCACAATCGTCTTTTCTGTCCGATTAACATCTCTATTGTCCACGTTTTGTAAACATATTACATCACGATATTACATATATTTAGGTATACAGAAACAGTGACACTTCTGTATTGTCAATTATGATATAATTAAATGAGATAATACGAATAATTGTAAATGCTATTAAATTGTTAAATTTTAATAATTTCCAATTCATCTTCGTATCAAAGCAAATACGAACAATTTACAACGTTGCTAGTTATGACAATAAATTTCTATTTCTCGTGTCAGTAATTTCAAATGTCGTTGGTTGCAATCAAAAATCTGTCGGCGGAAAATTTTCACCCAAGCTTCGACAAATAAATGAAACATCGTATTATTCTCGGTCAATATCGAGTCACTTTCGAGATTACACGAATAAAATTTAAAAAACTTTTTTGATGAATTGCTCGTCGAGGCATCGTTCTGATGTCGATATCGCATTAAGCAACTCGAAGATCGAAGTCTTGGTAACGAGATTGTCGCGTCAAAGACGAAGCGAGGCCTATTACCCAGGCGATGATGGAAGCTATGCAACTATAAAGAATACTAGCGCCTTTTTCTACGATTTTATACGACTCGATGCCAGTCGAAGCTCTTGGAAAATATTGCAACAAAAAGTCAATATATAAAACAAAAAATAGGAGGTTTTTCCTTAAAGCAATTTAATCACTGTCCACGCAACTTTTATTGTTCTCATCTAGAACCGAGCAAGAAAAATAACTATTTTATTTTTATACCTTCTCTATATTGGGATTGTAAAAATTTGTCTGTTTGAAATGCATTGGAAAATTTCGTCGAATTATAAAGTTACACCGTTGGTTGTCACCATAGAATCGATTTTAGAATGGATTTTAAAATAACGTAAGAACGATTTTAATGAAATTTTGAGAGTACATATGTACGTACATAGAGAAGCGAATGTAGTTCACACGCATTGCTACTAGGAATATTTGTGACCTACATAGGTTTCATGGAAAATAAATGTCTGTTGCAAATAACACTAATTACAAATTCTATTTTTTCAAGCTTCGTGAAAACTCACATGAGAAATTAACCTGTCGAGATTCAGCATTTTTATATAATACTATCTTGACAAGTACATTTTACAAACAAACGAATATTACTAATTCGATACGAATAATTAATTAGTTTTTCAAGTTTTCTAAGATAAATAATAGAATCAGACATTATTCCAATTTCCACGAAGATCCATTGAAATATAATATCAGAAAATGATCTATTAACAATTTCAATTTTATTCGACGCTACTATAACCCTTCGCAATCGAGGGTTCCGCTAATAATATCAAATAAATTAAATAATTAATAAATTAAAAATTTAATAAATCAATAAATTAAAAATTTGTCCTTAACCTGTCAAATCATAATTATCTCACGTATTCTTGCAACGAACAGGTAAGATACAATCAGAAAAATAAACCGACGTATTGGCCGAAGATATATTACACTACCAAGCAAAATCGTATCGCACTGCGCGATGATAGTGAGTGAGTGAGTAGGTGATGAGTGATGCGGCTATGACTCTTCATTCTACGCATATATTTAACCAATTATACGAAAACACGTTCTTTCTACTGAAATTACTTGGAGTATCTGGTAATATGAATAAATGAAACCTTCGAATGCAAAGTATTAATATTATTAACGAAAATTAGAAATATAATTTATCAAACGGGATACGTGTATATAGTAAACCAAAGAATACAATGAATTATGCAATAACGACAGAAAAATTAACAGATATGACCAGATCTAATTGTTCAACCACTATACCCCTACATGTTCGAATCCTTGGGCGAACACCAGCAAACAGTTCGATCGATATTTTTCAACCTTCGAATTAGCTGTTATAACTAAAATATTTTCCAACGTTACAATGCATCCTGTCCCCAATTACATCGTTAATTTCGTTTCCGAGGTTCCGCTACAACACTTCGCAACGAGCAATTCAATAATTGAGACGACTCGCGTGATGCGCAGCAGTACGCTGGCCGTGAATCAATTGCATCGGATTACCTCGATTAATACGATTTTCTAGGACTACGCTGTAATGTCGAGTTAATTAATACGATAAAGTGCAATCGCGATCCAATGGAAACGCCTTCATTTTTACTTTTTCGCGCGATTTCACATCGGAGTCTAAGGAAAACGAGCTGCATCTTGCGGCATCTTGCGGAAAAACTGAAATTCATAGGACACAGGAAACCTGGTAAACAATAAATACGGCATGGTTCCACGATATGGACGCAAAATCAATGCTGGATGGCACGCTAATTCGATTGGCGGCTGGACAGGTCGAAGCATAGAGCTCAAAGTGTTTCCTCAAAGTGTTTCCGTTCCCTCATCCTCCCTTCAATAAATCTTGTTTCTCTCTCTCTCTCTCTCTCTCTCTCCCCCTCTCTGTCTCTTTCTCTTTCTCCTCCGAAAACTTGATCATCCGATTTGTGTAACGGAGTTTATTTTGTCTTTCTGTTAATAATCTGTTAATACCAATAAGTTGCCTAATCGCGACACTTCTCGAGAAAATTTCTTTTAATCGCAAGGCCGCATAATTTTGACGAAATCCATGTGAAAAGAGTGTCCGGAATTAGGATGAAAAATATGTTTATATTTCATACGTGTATATGTTTCAAAATAGTTGCAATATAGAAATACCTTGTTTGTAAAGAAGGTTGACTCTATTGAGATTAATCGTTTGGTTTCTGAAGAGTTCAATGTGAATAAGGTTTTACGGTAAATTGAAAGATGTAAAAATACGCGCGAAAGTGTACAAATATGCAAAGTCTAGCAGCTATTAATAGTTCAGTAAGTAAAATAAATTTCTGTCTAGGTTCTTCTCCTTCGTCGCGCTCTATAAAAACATAAATTTAAATAAATATCAGCAGTGAGTGTAGCGATTTAGTCGATCAGATCTTAGAACGAAAAAACTTGTTTAAAAATGGAATCGATCAATTTAACTTCTCACTGGCTCACTTATCAGTGTTTATGTAACTCTTTCTCCCATTTCCTCTGCGTGAAACATGCAGCTTGGGAGTTTCGATTCGATAAAAAGTTGCGACTCTGAATATCCTTTGATCGTAAATTGAAGCATGAAAATATCATATATGTCGTATTTCGCTCTGAAACTGGATGAAAGAGGGAAATTGACTTGGTTCTTTCGCTGTTCCATTTTTTTTCTTTTTTTCTATCTTTCGGCTATAGAATTACTCTGCCTATGGTGAAATTTGTAAAATTTAGTTGAATGTTACTAAGAGATACGCGATTTATCGATGGAAAGAAAGAAGAGAAATATTCACTCGTCGAAAGCTTAGTAGAACAACGTTTACTTCGCAGATGTAGAACATTTATTTCGGTTACCTATCGGTTGTATCGTTATCGACTTGCCAATCATGAAACGCAGACGCCACCGGCCAGTTTATTCAATAATAAATTATCTGACGCGTCGATTGATCACGAACACATGCTGTCTACGAAATTGAATTGTGTTCCAATCTCTGCATTATAATGTTTATATATATGTTTATGTTTATATATATGTTTTGTAAGGATTCGTTTAGTCGTAAATATGGTTTAGTCGTAAAACAGAATTTTTACACTCAACTCGATTCGCGTAATGGAAATCATAAAATTAACAAAGGACAATTGCAGTTAGATTTAAGATTAGGTAAGTGGCGAATAATGGCTCGTATAATTGATTCTTCTCTCCTTCTTTGAGGATATCTTCGCCGCTCTATAGTTTCTTTATTGTTGCAAGTGTGTAACCTTATTTTGTATAAATTAGATCAGTAACGAGGATTTAAGACGAGGATTAATTTAACAATAGCATATGAATTCTTTTCATTGAGATTTTCACACGAGAAACTGATCAGCCTTGTGAAAAATATAAAATTAATATAAAATTCCTCGATTTAATTATTTAAGCATATAATTAATATTCAGCATGCTAAAAAACGAACGATCTATTTTTCCAAATTTGCAATTATCTATCGCAAGGAATTGTAAAAAGTCACAGGCTCCAAGGTAAATTTTCAAAAGCGTTTGTAATTGTTTTCTGTTATTTTTCTCTGTGCTTGAATTTATGAAGGTGATCAGCGTGGCACCTGAGCAAATTAAGCTAACAGAATGAAATACTTTCAGTATACAATTTCAATATTTTAATATATGATTACAGAATTTCAATATTGAAATTTAAATTATTATTTAGTGTTACGCCGTAAATAATATCAATGATACTTATTACGTAAAGTACGAAATACAAATCAACGTATATTATTGAAACTCTAAAATTGAGTAACTATTGCTGTACCAAGAATACTAATTAAGAGTTAATCGCATGGATCTGCCTGAGTGACTAAGGAATTTAACAATAGAAGATTTTTAATCGAACTTCTCTTTCAAGCTGAGTTGACCGTGATTCAATTCACGAATATCGGAGAGGAAAAGTCGTAACAGTCTTACAGTTTCGATTCACTTTCATCTCTTTTCGAGGGGGTACTCGCGATTCGCGGCTGCTTCGAGAACTTCCTCCTGGTTCATCCATTGAACCTCATTCTTCGGCGTTCTTTCAATCCCTCGTCTTCCATAGACAAGTCGTAAATCTTTCGAAAACTATTAGCTTGACCAAAAAGTTTCTTTCGTTTTATGAGGAAATAATAGACGCACAACGTTTTTTTGTTTTATATTATTTTGTCGAATTACGTACGATCCAATTTGTTCTGTTGAGATAAATTTCACAGACTTGGTTTTACGTTTGTACGAAGGTGCATCGTTGTAAAAGACACGCTTGCGAAAGAAAGACACTTTCCGGACAACCTAATACTTTCTCTGTTCGTAAAAATTCTGTTCTACGTTTATTTCGTTCTTTCATATTAAAGGAAAGCGATACTGATCGATAAGTTACTTGATACCGTTTAGTATGTGTAACTGGTTAAAGTATAGTACAACTGGTTCTTACGAGTTTCGTAGCATTCAAATATTTAGTGCGTCTCATTAATCGTACTATAAAGGATAAGGTAAAATTTTCTACGTGAAGAAATAAATCGAAAATGTATAATTTTACAATGTACATTTTAAAATGTACAATTTTATCCTACGACGTTCTTCTTTTTGGAGAAGATAGATTTGAAATACTTTACGTCAGAAATTTATAAAGGTTATACGTTTGACAAAACCTGTTGCTTCGCTGAAAATAATACTTGGTAGGATATTCTGTCAGCCAATTTTTTTAAGAATTTTTACGATTTTGTTGTCTCAGAGTCATAACTTTACAATGCTACAACTATACACAATTGCTTCATTACGATATATGGGATACTTGTATAATCAATTATAATCATGAAGATAAAGAGTAGTAAATGGTATAATTGAAAAACACGATTTTGTTAATGTAACTTTATCGAATAATGTTAAAAAATGACTAGAAGTGATATTAATAAGTACCTTTTAAAAATATCTGAAACGAAGATTAATGGAAATGCAGTATATATATCGAAATAAAAAATATTGAAAAGTCCTCTGAGCTGTCTTGTTATTTTATAAATTTTTATTATAGATACTACACGAATTTCCAACTATGCGAATAATTTTCCCATTTAATTTAGGAAAAGTTTCATAAACTAAATATATTTCATTACGGTATATTTAACTCTATTTAATTGCATTTACCTATATTTAGCTATGTTTAATATAGAACACCTGCGTCCCATATATAATATAGTTTATATGTAAATATAATACAGTTTCATTGACGGTATCCAAAAATTTTTTTTTTTAGGCACGGATTGGCTTGGTCTTTGATCAGAACGTCGGCTATTATACTCGATAAATTTTCATTATCCCTCGTGTCATCAATTTCGCGGCACGGAAATTCATCGTTGCTCGAACCACGCGAAAAATATCCAGGCCAAAGGAACGAACGAGAGAGAGAGAGAGAGAGAGAGGGGGGGCAGGAGGAAATGGAAGAAGAAAAATGCGAGAGAAATAAAAGGGAGGAGACCGAAAAGAGAGCTGTTCGTATTAGGTCGGTGAGGTACGTATAGACGACTTTGAAGTGGGTACATGAATAAAAAATATGCCGCTAACACGCGTCGACCTATTTCGGCTTCTTTCTTCTTACTTTCTTGTAACCATGAATATTAAAACGCGTATAGTTCGTGAAATGTTAAGGGCCAGTTATCGAGTAGAAATTTTTAAGGAATTAATCGATACATCGATTCTGTTTTGTCTTTCGCTTTTCTTACGAATTTCAATAACTTTGAAGGAAAGCAATCTTTCGTTTATATTTAAATTTAATTAGAAGCATCGTAATTTAGACAAAAATTATGTTCCATTATGTAATATGGAAAAACGTGTAAAATATTCGAGGAACAGTACTCGATATAATATTATCCAGTGCTATTATCGAGTATTATTTAAATTATATCTATAAAAATATTAATTTGCATATTCAACCTACAGCATAAGCGATATACAAAAGTATTAGAATACAAAAACATTAAGGGATTAATAAACATGAAAGTTTATATTATGAAATAATTCATCTCTTCTAGGTGATGCTTTTAATATGTTATTAATCATGTCAAGTACTGTTTTATTATTATGTTATGAGATGTAAATGGTGGGTGGGAATGACAGGGGATGAATGGGATTATATCATTGAGCAGAACATTTTGATAAGTTACGACAAGAGGTATTTATAACTTCCAGCACTAAGTAATAGTACAGTAATGCATGGGAAAGATAAAATGATGAACATTGTATTTTTCTCATTGTACCTTAGAAGTTTGAACAGTGTTTATGATTTTTTTAAATGACCAATATACGTAATCGACATATACAATTCAAAATTCTTTCTAAAATCTAAATGTAAGCACAAACACTTGCGTCTATCAAAAATGTCAAACTTCTGATGAAGATTCTTTCCACAAGTGAAACACAAGCGAGGAATTGAAACTTTCATTTCACTTTCCAATCCTAAACTTCACTTTTCATTCACTGCCAGAGCAACAAGTTCAGAGGATTCATTCATGCCTCGAAACAGTAGAAAGTAGGGGAAAAAGAGCGGGCACAAAGTGGGACAAAGGACACGTATAAATTAGAATATATTCATTTTGCTACGATTACTGCACAGAAAATAATCGATTCGAACTGACCAGCAGTCTCCTCGTATTTAAATTGCTACAATCAATCAGATCAAATAAAAAAGAATCGGACAAAGCTAAGGAAAGGACCGAAGACGCACAAAAATCAGAATAAATTTTATAATTATTCGATAGACAATGATCGAGCGAAACTCAACGTCGACGGTCTTGCGTATAAATTCAATAAAGGATGGACGATGCAAATTTATCAACAGTATCCTCGCATAAAAGTTCCTCACCTTTTTGACCAAGTAAGAAACAACGCGAAATGAAGAAAAGAAATTGCACACAGAAATAAATTAGAATGATTTCTTGTAACTACATTTAGCGTCACGATGATTTCATAGAAGATATAGTGGATTTAAACTCACCGATGTCACCGAACTCAATGTCTTCACGTTGGAATTCCACCCTTTCGAGCAGGTTGGATGAACACTCGTATGGAGCGCAACTGGTACTGAGCTGTGGCGACACTAGGTTGTGGTGCTCCTTCCCCACCACTTGTTCGCTTGCCAGCAGTTTCCAACTATGTCGAGCACAATGCGCAACCTCGAATATTTATGCAACCCTCCCCACCAGCAGGACGAGCTGTTCGAAACGAAAATTGTTTCAGGACTCGGAAAGTTTTCCCCTTCTCTTCCGACATTCACCCATCCGCGCTTCGGCTCGTTTCCTCCCCAGCCACCGACAAATCTTTTCTCATGCAAATAAACGAACGATTGGTATTTTGAACGCGCAACTCCCGTGGTTGGCTTAGTAGAGTTAAATATGGGAGGGACTTCAGGTTTGTTGACGTCAGGTACGTTCCTTGATGCGTGATGGTAATTTTAGACTGACGCAAATTGTTCTTCTTGGGCTGCTTGTTTTCGCAAATAAACTTTTATGATTGACGAAAGCGCAAAATAAGATTTCGGGGAAGGGGGAGGTCTGTAGAATTTTGAACATAATTGAAAAATGTAGGTATTTCATAATTTTATGGACAGGATGTATATGGAATGGATGTGGATGGTAACTGATGGTACAAGCGGAAAGGGGGTGAAAGAAGTCGAAAATATAGAATAAAAATTTTTTTCTTAATTTTTCCATCGAGACAACGATCTACAGTGAGATCCGTTATAACGAGATAAGATTCAAAGTTGATTTACTCGAAAACAAAGCCTCGAACGAAAGATTTCTATTCTATATTTTCTTTTTTCGCGTAGAATCACCCCCTTTCCGCTTGTACCACCAGTTACCAACCACCCTGTATATTCGTACGTGAAGCTAGTCTAAAGTCTATTATTATAAATACTAAATGTACAGAAAATCGGTTAGGTGTTCGAACTGTAAGACATATCCAAGTAAAATCATATATCTAAAAAGACGAGATTCTATGTTTTTTGTTTCGAGGAAATAGGAATAATTTCTGAATTTCGCCACTGGTAATTAGTGGTACACAAAGTTGGTAAAAACAAATCAAACAGATGTTATATTCAAATACGATTGCTCACGTGCAGCGGATGCCTGGCAGCCGCAGTAGAGCGTGCCGGTCTATGGTCAGACGCGTGCAAACAGGCGGAAACACAAATTAACAGTAACAGCTTAATCTTAAATCTTCCTACACCTTAACACATCGTTACAATTCCACGTATTTGCCCTTTCGAGTTCTCATTTATTGTATTAAAAAGTTTCTTTAAAATTCTGATCACTGAATTAATTGATTATACATAATCTATAAAATTTAATTTTTTTTTGTAACCATCAAAAAACACGATGTCTATGTTAAAATACCGTTAGGCAAAAAACAGTTTCTGCGACCATTATCATCGTTATCATGCGAACACAGTCTCATGGTAATATACCTCTCGCATTTGCATAAAAAGGCATTTTTAATATTTATCTAATATTATAAATACTTATGATGAATTTTTTTTTTTTGCAGTAATCTGCTTCAGAAAACCTTACGTTACTTATTTATCAAAAATTCCTGATTTAAAGACGTGGTACTCCGTTACGAATATTCTTCGTTCACTCGACGAAATCCTTACACTTCCAAAATTATAAATCAGAGAATAAAAATATTTCATCTGTCGGAGATGAAAGAACACCGGAGCCTTTGGAACTTTGGATAACCCCGCAACATTGTAACCTAGAGTCTACTATAGCAGTAATTAAACAATTGTAGTTATTTAATCCGATTGTAATTGTTCGAGATTGGTGATAGTGAGCTCTGGCTCGAGGCGACAGTCTGTCGCCCATGTCATCGGTACATTGGATGGAATATTTCTAAAAACCGACGTTCCTACGCGTCGATTTCGGTTCCTTTCTCTCTGATGTCTCTACATCATTTACGCACGTAGCGAGTCTTCTGGATTTACAGTTTGTCCAAACTATTTCTCATTAAGAATCTCTAAGAAAGTGAATATGATATGGTGTCTTTCTCTCAAGACTATCGGTTTTCTTTATCCTCGATCGAGTCGTTAAAAGTTTGTCTTAGATATTTTATGCAAAGATTGTCAAGAGAAATGTTATCACATTTACTTGTAGGATTTTAGTATTCGAATTATGAAGGTTTAATATGTGTAAAAATATATGTACACATTTTAAAAACCTGTTAAGCTATAGCTACATCGAATTACTCCTAGTAATTTTTGTTTTGAAACGATAAATTTGTCAGTGGTAATTTTCTTCAGTTCGATAGAATTCTGATGTAAAAGTTTTCTAACAGAACACAAAGTCCTGAACTGACTTTCTCTTAAATTCTTGAATTTTATTACAAATGTTTGATCAATAGCGTAAATAATTATGATTGAAGCGATATAACGAAAACCGTAACAATTTTGCCAATTGTAATGTACAAACGAAAAATCGGTCTGTGTCATTTTAACAGATTTAGCAATCTTAGTGTTGAGAGGGTGGTTTTTCATTTCTTTGTTTTAGCGGGGTAAATATAAGAAAACTGTAAGTCGTTAGCTTAGTGGAAGCGCGTTTCGCAGAAATAATTAATGCATCTTTCATTCCATTGTATCAAACTGTGATTAATCGCGACGAACATGCAATTAAGATGTGTACCGGAGAAAAATCTGCTGCATTTAGTTGCGTGAATTCGAGTTAACCCGAGGCAGTGGAGAAATAATCTTATCGATAAATAACACGTAATTTTGTCGTATATTTCATGCCAGGAAACCTTGTCGACTGAAAAATTGTGATTTTCGTAAGTGATAATAAATTTACCAAACAATTTGTTTGTTTCTGATTAGAAAACCGATCGACTTTAAATTCTGAGAGAACGTGTTTCACAAATGATGAAGAATTTTCGAAACAATAGTGGCAAAATCTTTAATTTGATCTCTCAATAAAAAAAATCTGTACTCTCATTATGTTCTTAACTTCGATCGGTTCACACGAATTTAATCTAACAAGTCGTTACTTGGTACTGAAATAAACCAAATTTAACATGCAATCATATGATACAATATTTTAATTATTAATTTTTCATAGAGAGTTTTTCAACGTTTCTTAACTTGAAAACCTAAAGGAACAGTGAAGAGATATCTTCAGTCCTATGTAATTCAAATAAAACACTACAAAATACATTGTTATGGACGCTTGGAAAATTCAAAACAAAGTCCTCCGCGTGAATAGAGATATAGCACACATAGGATTAATCTTTCAATAATTTTCTAATAATATTTACGTATATTCAAAAATATTTCTAACAAATATAATATTAGTAAAATTGTCTACAATTCCAAGAATACATATTTCGCTGAAGATGGTCTCGCGTGAAAGAATTACCTGAATTTAAGTACAAAACAGAAACGAAACAAAAATCCGCGACGGATCAAGTCTAGTGTCCCAGCGAATGGAACTTGAAATCGAATTTGGATTGTTCGCCACGGACACGATTTCCAGGTAAATTGATACATTCTAAAAAGCAAGGAAGCCCGTGGGACGGGACAACAAAAATAAATTGAGAAGATTAATTGCAATTACCACATAGGTCGGGTTACACCATTGTTTGACCGACGTCGCTCCTGAACTTCGAAACTGGGTTGCATAATGCGGTCGAGGCACGAGCTTAACCCTGCATTGGGCTAAAATTTCATACATGCTCGTCAAAGAAAGCCTAGACGATGATAATTACCATTTTCAACTATGAAAATTATCACGGAAACTTAGAATTGCACAGCATTTCTGTCCATCTATTAACACGACGTAACATTTCTTCTTCTAGAAAGAAATTCAGAAGAAAAGATGATTGTGTCTAAA
Source organism: Bombus vancouverensis nearcticus (assembly GCF_051014615.1). NCBI lineage: Eukaryota > Metazoa > Arthropoda > Insecta > Hymenoptera > Apidae > Bombus > Bombus vancouverensis. Next base: position 88,213 of record NW_027468971.1, read on the forward strand.
AAAAAAAAAAAAAAAAATGAAAAATGAAAAACACGAGATTCAGGTTTACGATCATAGAGAGTTTTCACCGTAACGTTGCGTTTACACAATTTTTATGTATTATTTTGCTACTTGGTTCTTAATAAGTTAATCGATGCCGTGACCAAGGGCACTCGAGAAGCAGAGTCGCGAGACGTAGAGATCGTGCGAGTCAACGAATTTCTCGAGAGAAAAGTTTATTCGCTCGAGAGGAGATAAACTCTTAAACAACATGTAATTTCTTTTCTCTTGTATTTTCCCAGCGTTTCGTTTACTTTCTCTCCCCTTTGATAAAAAGTTACGATAGTTGACATGGTTCAGCATTTTGAAACATCTGATTTTTAATTGACAAGTTTCTCGATCGAAGAATATTAAATGGAGAACCTTTTAATTGAAAAGACGTTGGGTTTTTAAAATCACTGAGGAGCTTGTTTCAACTTCTGAAACTTTTCGGTCGGGATAGATTTTTGGAAAGTAATTTTAATTGATACGCTTGTACTTCGCTTAGTATACTACACCACCTGGAATATTTTCAATTGGATTTTTTATTGCAAAAATTTATTAATATTGAGAAAACTTTATTCTGCAACTGCATTCTCTTATACAAATATTTCTTCTTCATTTGCTACCCACCTCATTCTACAAATATTTCTCCACGATAATTTTGTAGCTCACTCTCTCTTATAAATTTGTTCAAATAATTAATATACGCGGGCAGAAGTCAAACGAAATCCATCTGTCACTCCATTTGATTATTTTACAAATTTCCATTTAATATTAAGGGGACAAATATTTAATTTGTTATTTTCACGATTTATGCTAAGGATCGCGCTACATCAAAACTTTCAGTTCGTAATGTACGTCAATTTTAATGTCATCTGAAGGTTGGAATTATTCTGTATTCCTATCTCATTTAAAATTTAAACTCCACTCTGTAGCATTAATTTGCAGCAGAGACAGCGAATGTATGTAGTAGTCATCTTATCCGTATGCTACAGCGTTCAACGAATTTGCAACTCGTTAATCTAAGCGACACACAACAAGTATTTTGTTTTAGCAGCATTGCCATTCGTTTCAACTTCATCTGAGCGAATGGAAAATCCACGTTCGATCAAAGGAAATATGGTGCGCGAGTTATTCAATTAATTGTCGTATTTATTGATAGTTTTATTTAAACGAACGTAACGAACGGCGTAACGGTGTGTACACGAAACGTGGATCATTTGCTCCGCACGATCGATCATGCTAATGTAACGAATATAACAAATCGTTACGATAGCTTCTACTCTTGGAAGAAAGAATAGAAATACCAGCAGACATTGGGAAAATGACAAATGTACAATCATTTCCAAGTAATCCGCATGTCTTGAAAACATTGACATTCTTTGTTTAAATAAAGCATGTAGGAGTCAATCTGACAAGCTGAACTGATCGATTTCGATGTTTGAAAAGTTTTTAATTTTACGTATCAAAATACGTAGATAGGGTTCATTTCGCAGAAACGGAACGATTAATTAACCTCGATAGAATTGGTCAGTTTTATTTCTATATCGTAGTTACTTTTTGTTTTATTACGCAAGAATAAAACAGTTATGTTAATCGTTTTGTTACGAAATACGTTAACTCTACGCTGAAATTTTAGAAGATTTTACTCGAGTATAAATAGCCTTTCTATTATGAAGACTTTTGTATGGGAATGTAGATGTCGAAAAATGTCAGCTCGAAAATACAGAAGAAAGATTTATATATAAAATTCAGCATAAACCGGAAACGCCACTTCAAGACGCGTAAATGTACCAATGTATCTTTCATCAAGATAGAAAAAGAGACGTCGAAATTATTAATAGACTAAATTAAGATAAATCTGTTGAATGGTTTAATCGAGACACAATGGAATACACAATAGAATTCTTACAGAAATACATAATAACAGAGTAGTGATACATCAACGGCTGTCATCAATCTCAGGTGTGCGTTATTACGTTGACCCTGGCCACGGATTAGCTAACACCTTGATGGTGACGTTATTAATCGATGTGGTTTTTACTTTCTGAATGATATACAGCATTATGTGACGTTTCCTATTTCAGCAGATTGACTTTAGAAAGAAAGAAACTGTAGAAAGAGAAAGGGAGAAAATGGGGAGTCATAAATTCTCGTATCATTAATAGAAGTCTAAATATCACGTGATAAGTTTTATATTAATTTCACATTTTATATCTCGGAAATATAAATGTCACAAAATCACACAAAACAAAAATGTTGTCAACGCAGACCCAAAACGTAAAATATTCGGCTTACCTTTTCAATTTAGTTTCCATCAAAGATAGATTACGGATTTTTATGCAAATTTATATCTTTACGAATATAGCTGAAAGGAATGGGACCTCGATGGATAATCATTTTTTCGATAGATATTATAACGAGTACTATAGTTCGAATTTATTCATATATTTTTGCTTATGTTTCGCGTTTAAGTCTCCCATAAGTGCGTAAAAGTTGCATACTAGTCAAAAATTGAATGGTCACACATTTTAGTCAAACTTGAGTTAAAAGTAAAATATGGTTCTACAGTGTTTGTAAATTATTGCAGATATTGCGATCAAAAGGCGATTTAATGTTAAACACAAGAAGCACATTAGGTGCTCGAAACTTGTGGCACAGCGTAGCTTAAAAACTCCTTTATCTCGACATGCGCTAAATGTGTTTCAGATCTTTACTTTCGGTTTCCATTCGATTAAAAACGTAGAATGAGAAACAAAACTCCAGAGAGTACAAACGTCCCTTCCATAGGATTCCACAGGAATCACCCCCATTCAACATACATAACATCTGTACGTACATCGATAAAAGTCCAGTATTTCTTTCCGATCGGAGAAAGCAAGCCATTCTCATGAGACTTAAAATTCGACATACTAAACTGACACACTCTCATAACTTTATCCTATTTGTAGATGATAATCTTCTTAATCGTAGCAACGTTAATGCATGAAAAGTAAATTAAATTAAGAAATAAATCAGAAGCATTGAAGATCTTCTTTATCTTCTCAAAGATATTAATCTGTATCAGCAATTATGATATCGTAAGCTACCTGCTTAATTCTAACATACGCTGTATCGTAGTATAGATACCGTTGTTTGAGTTTCTAACTTGCCTTATTGCATTCTACGCTTTGCTCTTTGTTACGTATTTTATTAATCGCGGTAGCTACCTAATCCCGGACCATAAAAATCATGAAAACGATAAAGAAATAAATAAATAAGGAAGAACAGAGCATCGACTATTAGTAAAACCTACTCGACGATAGAAGCGCCTTTTCTTCGTTTCGCGGTGCCGCGAAAACGAAAGAAAAACCGCGGCCAACAGAGCGAAGGTAAAGAATCGGAAGCCGGCGGCAGAATTAAGAGGAACGCCGTTGGCTGTTTACAGTGAATACCGGTCGCGATAAATCCAGCCTCCGGTACACTCGAAATTGCTTTTCGAGGGTCGCCTTGTAGCGGATGCAATTAAACAGGATCACTGTACGCTCGTAATAAAATCTCTAAGTTCCAGTGCGCTTCCGGGATGAAAGAATCGGCTGCCTCCGCGGTGCGACGCTATTCCCGGCCGTGCAAAAAGTTCCCTTGAAAGCGCGCACTCCTCGTAACGAGCTTTTGCTAATTTTTTTAATTAATTCAAGATCGAATAGGTATCGATTAGAATCGCGATCCACATTTACGCGTTTCGATGAAACACGAATTATTAACACGAAAACACTTTCGTATTGGGTTTGAATAACATATAACGAGGTTTGAAACGAGCAGAATGTTTAATTGAAAAATTTAACTTACATTTTTACGAAGCGTCAAGACATTGTGAGATATATTTCGAAGGATTATATTTTGCTCAAATGTTTGCATTGATTTGCACAAATTATGCAGCTATATTGTTACAATATGGAACGTATTATAATGAAACGTATATTGTTACAATAATGTAAGGTAAAACCAATCCATAAATTACAGTAATGAAATTTCATATTGAATATGTACGATATTGTAAATATACAAATTAATGAACAGTTTAACAGTTTAATTAATGAACATGATAAACAATTTAATAAATCACAACTGAAGACCTTAGTAAAATAGACGTGTAAGTGCAGTTATTCAAGAAGATGATAAAAACGCTCATACAATTCCAGTTTTAATAGCATGAAAGTATAACTGCACTTACACATTTCAGAAATATTAATTATCCTAGTACTATTGCTCTTTTAATATAACGTTTTTGAACACGTAACATTAAAATCACGAAATCTATCATGATGGATCTGCCACATTATGTTCAGTTATGTTTCCTGTACTTCTCACGGAAATTACTTAACGAAATAAGGTTCGACTACGTCTAAATTTAATCTTAATTCTTTTATTTTTTTAAATTTGCTAAAAATCTCGTGTTATTTTTAGCTCATTAAAAAGGTTTCGTATTATATTCATATATTTATACAAATTGGTGGGAGGATTTTAATTAACGATAGCCTGCGTCCATCGAGGCAAGTGGAATTAAACTTGATCTTGTAATGAAAGTTTGCCAGTTGCACTCTGTGTTTAAACGGTTCGAAGGTATTTAGTGTTTTTTGTAGAAAATCGAGAGCCGCAATGTTATACAGATTGTGAAGCTGTCCGCAAGAGATACGAAAAGTTATGAAGATGGCTACTCGAAAGTTCCCAATAGCCTACTTAATCCAAGTGCGTCGCCCTCAAAGACAACGACACTTATACTCACCAGTCTCCACCAAAATATGCAAACTACCCCTATGAGAGGTATTTTTCTTTTCTTTTGATAAAAACAAAACTGTATAATAAGCGATACAGAACTTTGCAAGTATAATCACATAAAATCAAGCGGCGTTAGGTAAAACTTTGGTAAACTTGTTATGAATATCGTAACTTTGATCTTCAAAATATAGTAAATTATACCATCAACCCTTAACGCATACCAAGATAGGACAAGCGATGTCTTCTTATCAAGAAGGCTATTAACATTCTCGAAAAACTTTACGATCTTTTTAATAGTTCCATCGATTAGCATTAATATATTTTTTTTTTTAGAAGAATATTATACAATATCGCGGAACATTTTACTCGAAGAATTTTATTAAAGTAAAAAGTACGTCAAAATAAAATTACGCTCTGACCAGAAATTATTAACAGTCACTGTGTACGCTATCATTTCGTAAAAGCGCGTTATAATTAAATTTTATTAAAAGGATAATACCGTTAAACAGTTTCGAGGCAAATACTAAAAGTATCGGATAAGCGTTTTTTCATCCAGCAAAAATTCAACAAGAACGTACTGTAAAATGGTAAGAAACTTCTAAAATCCTTTAATACGTCAAGAAGTTGGCGTTCGAGTCTAAAGTGGAGATAAAAAAATGCTTGTTTTCACCGAAAAGGCGAAAGCTCAAGAGATCGTTTTAAGCGTCTTAAGAAAATTATAGCCCGTAAGCATGGAACGTTGAAAAAGTAAATTCGAAGAACAGAATATTATTTGGAGATTGTTTTATTGGGCATGCGCATAAAGGAGCGCAACCACCTCTCTATGAACGCTTTCTACATACGAAACGGTTGTGTGCTGAACAAACATCGGACCAATCTCGGTTCACTTCTTCCCTCGCGGCCTGCTTTCACGAATCTCCATCCCTGAAACCATCCTTTCATCCCTCGTGGTCGTGGGTTTTTCGACGCTTCTCTCGTGCGATTGAAAGTAAAGGGAGAGAAAAGAATTAGAGCGATGTTCATCGATTGGGGAAGAAGGGTGAGAAAGCATACAACAGTGAAATAGCAAACAGAGAACTTTTTAGGCCTTTAGGCTTTTAATCATTTTTGATAACGTTAGAATCCCAAGGAGAAGTGTAACTGGAAGTCCGCTTTACTGCGGAAGGCAGAATTATGAAATGTAAATAAATAAATAAAGTAACTTTAGAATCTTCAATTTTTAATGATTTAAAAATCTCTGATTTTTAATAATTTTAGGATCTTTAAGAGAAGATTAATCTTAATAATTTTGGAATCTCTGGACAATTTTCATAATTTCATTGATCGATTAAAATGATTTTTGATTCCAAAAATTAAAGTTTCGCGTGAAATTTATTTTTATCAATATCCATAGTTTTTAACAACAAAACACGAGATTCAGTATAAAATAATTTTTGTACCATCGCGCCGGTGTGAAATTTTAAGCATGGACACTGTGTACCTGGAACATAAGTCGAATACAGAACGTAAAAACGCGTAAAATAGGTTTGAAGTAGAGAAAATGAGGTTTGTAGAATTGTAAAGTGCTGCACCGAGCAGGATTTTTTATTCAAACGAAGTACTTTGTGGTCGAAAGTTTTACGGATTCTAAAGCGATGAGAGCAACAGGTCCCCTACTAAATGTTTCATATTTTTAACTAATTGTTAAGAATTTCAAACGGATGAGATAACCTCGTTAAAGACCGTAGAGAATTTTAAAGTTTGTCGTTTTGTATATAAAATCTGATTATAGACGGTCTCTACTGATACCATCTTTCGGTTTAAATCTTCTTCTTTGCAAATCAATTAAAAATTCTTTCAAATAAAAACTATTTATACTTATGTAAATTATTATGAATTTATAAATATATTTAAATTTGTTGTGGTCAGACACGAAGGCCTAATGTAAAATAAACTGCCTTGCATAACTTACGTGTAATAACAGCTGGACAAATCTTTAATTCTGTGGTTGACGAGGAAAAAAACAAAAAATATTTATCACGGAAAACGTATAAATATAAACTCCTTGATTCGATAAACGCAACAACGATGAGCCTTTGCGTCATTCTTATGCCAATACTATTGATCGAACTGAAAGAAGCTTTCAACACGTTGAATGCTAGCTTTACAGGGATTACCCGTGGCGCCATAATGAATTTTTTATTATGCGATAAATGTAACGGTGAAATATTATAGGTCTATATTTCATGTATAAATAAATTTATTTTTATATGTTTTATACTGTATTAATTTCGTCACGCCGTTGTAGTAACGATGGTGATAATGAACAATCGACATTTGTTCAAATTTTTTGATTTTATTTTTACCAATCTTGGCACTCCGGTTACCGGTGACCTCCATGGCGGCACCGACAAGTTGAGTGTCGGTGACCGATGACCCCCGTGGCATGTGACATGCTAAAATGAACGCGGTTCCGATCAGTCCTTGAAAAACTGCGTGATTCTCGTTTATAATAACATCATGACAGAAAAGTAATTTCAGATATAAAATATCTCAAGTTTTACAGTTTAGGTGTTAGATGCTGTGAAAAATTGAAATAGAATAAAATTGTCTAAAATATAATAACATAAGTCCAAACGAAACGTTTATGAGTCATTCGCGATTCGATGACGTTAACTAAGCATTACATGCTATTTCCAATGAAATTAAGACAAAGTACTGTATAATTAATTTTATCGTAAACTATGTATCCCATGAAACAATCGAATGAACTGTGAAACGCGAAAACTGGAAAATTTCAATCTTCTCCTTCCATCGTTTTTGAAAGCAGGAAAATCGTAATTCAGAATGGAAACATTGTAAACACGATATTCTGTTCATAGAATTATCAATTCGAGTAGGTACATGATTTATTGTAACGTAAAACCGGACACTAACGATGATCGAGCATAATTCCCTTTCGCATAATTACTCGAGTTCTCTAATAAACGTTCACTAAATCAACCAAGGTTGCTCGTTCGATTGAAACGAAAAACCATTCGAATAAATAGTCTGAACGTTTAAAAAGCGGATCGAGAGGCAAGTTATATCAAGGTTTCCACGAAAAGAACCTACAAATGCCGCTAATAATCGCTGAGAACGAATCACCAACCAAAGCTAACGCGTTTGCCGATCGTGTTACGATAATGACGCGCTACGTCAAACCATTTCGATCTTAGATTTAAGCGAAGTTTTGTCTTCCTCATCTTATATTCATCTATCGGTATATTGATTCTGGATAATGGAAAAAGTCACGGAACTGCGACCAATAGAAACTTGTTAACACGTTGCGAGAATTCTTTTTGTTCTTTCGTCCTATTAGAAGTGGATCAGCGAGTATTGATCGATGAAATAAAGTAATAGGTGCAGATGGAGTTTCACTGAAAGATCGTATAACACTGTCGTCTAGTTGATACTTCCATGGACCCAGTTTCGATGGATATACTTTGACGTAAAACGCGACTCATTACTTCCATCGAACCACGTTTACCGTATCGTGCAACTATTTCCCTGGAACTGTTCCATTTATCGCCGGTACTCGTTAAGGAAACACTTCCTGTCCTTGGCTAACCCGGTCGTAGAATGCATCCTGAATGCTCCGTGATATTTTCAGAAATTCTAGGGAATTTGAGGTCACTTGTAATCGTTGTTCGTGACGTTACACGTCTAATACGTGATTCTTGTTTAGACACGGATTGATATAATGCAGCGATTTTCAATTTTTGTTCAACCTACCGCGCGTCTAAACTAATTATCCAGCAAAATTTTGCTAAAATTCTATTGAAATTCTGGTACGTTAAAAAATATATTATATTTGATTTGACATATGCTATATGCTGTATAGCTATCGTTATGTTTATTTTCTTGAACGCGTTCAATTTTTATATATTTTGCTTTAAAAGATAGATTGAGATGTACGAGGTAATGTTTATTCTTTGTAATGTGTTATTTTGTATTGGCACTGTTGGAGGAAAACACTCCACTCTTCCAGGAAAATTCTACGTCTGCTCTACTGTTTAGTTTTCCTGATTTTCGAACCTATTAAGCATTATCTATTACTAAATTAATTTGAAGGGCCTTCCAGACCAATAGCCTTTTCTGGAATATGCCTTGTGTAGATGGTGCAGCGAGATGTAAACAAACTGGATGTTTGGAATTATAAATACCATAGGCCCATGGCTTCGGGGCTCTATTGTAATGTCACGCTGCCAGCGTGCAGATCTGGATTAGCATACACTGAACTTATACCGTTATACTCGAATATATTTCTGTTACACATTAACAGAATACAGATAACCCCAAGAGGTACAATTTTTCTCAAACGATGTTATTTAAATGGTTCATGTTGTTGACAATTTTTTAATCCGTGAAATTCCTGTTTTAACCATTTTAAAAGATTCAATTTATTTTACCTAGTTGGTCACCGATAACCACCGTGGCAACTAACGTGTTAACGGCGTGAAAAATTAAATTAAAGCAGAATCGTGAAAACACTGTAAATTCCCACCGATAAAAATTCAAAAATAAATGTACCAAACAAATATCGGTCTTTTAAAATCAACGTCTAAAATACATGTACAAATCTCAAAAAGTAGTTTCCACGATTTTCTCCAGGAACTAATAGAAACAGCATCACTACTTCCCTTCCAAAATCCAATCGATTCGAAACTCGTCAACTTTCAAAATCCACCTTAGATTCCCATGGAAAACAAAAGCAAAAAAAAATCATTTGTTTGAAGCAATTCAGCAAGGTTAGCCCGCGAAGGGAAACTCAAGATAAAGTGTTTCTCCCTAGTGGGAAGTGTGACGACGGGCCTCCGGCCGCGTTAACGATGACACGTTCACATTTCCGGCACGCAACGTTTGCCTCTCACCTGATTACAACACTTCATCGTTCATCTTTGTTGATGTCTCCAGAAAAAGTTTTAATCGATTAATATTATTGTTATTATTGTTATTATTATTATTATTGTTGTTATTATTATGGTTGTTGTTCTTATTATTGTTGTTGTCGTTGTTGTCGTTGTTGTCGTTGTTGTCGTTGTTGTCGTTGTTGTCGTTGTTGTCGTTGTTGTCGTTGTTGTCGTTGTTGTCGTTGTTGCCGTTGTTGCCGTTGTTGCCGTTGTTGCCGTTGTTGCCGTTGTTGCCGTTGTTGTCGTTGTTACTAGTATTGATATAATTTTGTAACGTCTCATGGAGAATCTTTTCGAGTGCCATGAAACATTACAGACGATGCACAGGACCCGAGCCTAAGATTTGTAGCCTTGATAACCGGCCTCATGAATTATTGATGAGACATTTGAATTCATTTGAATGGCACGGCACGAAATCGCGAAGGAATCTCCGAGTATCGACGAGAGGATATCATCGCCTGACCTATCGTCATCCTCGTGCGATTCGTGAACCTGCATCTCATTTTTCTCTGCTTCTTTATGCCAGTTAATGCCACTAAAACTGCCGCGTGATCGATTCTCTGCTAATTTTGGGGAAGAGTTTGCTTTTTCTTTGACTTTGGTCTTCGCTGAACTTGTTAGCGAATCTGTTTCGCTTTTAGTGGGCGTAAGAAATAATTTAAGTATGGAATTATTTGAATAATCCTTCAGTTGGGTATTATTTTAATAATTCTTCAGATAAGATTATTTTAATGATTTTTTCAAGGGTTGGAATAATTTCAATAGTTTCGCAAAAGACATTTTTCTATTTTAAGATCGTTGAACGTTATATAGAATATTTTATACGATCGCTGGCGATTCCTGAACTTGCACGCTATTTCCTTCTTCTTCTTCTTTCTCTCGCGGGTTGCATCATTGGAACTTTCGTGAGATCGATTCCTCGCTATATGTTGACTCGTGTGTAACTTTTTCTTTATTCTTTCTAAACTTCGTTATTGAATCTTTTCCTGTCTTAATGAACATAAGAAGGAAGTTAAGTAATGTCAATAGAATTCTTGTATGAGAGATACCAATACATCCTGTTATTAGACTTTCATTATTTAGAAGAATGAAAAAAGAAAAAAATAATGTTAACTCAGAAAGAAGATATATCGATGTCTCAAGTCGTGTCATGTGCGATGATTCGAGAAATGAACAAATGTTATATAAATTACTTGAGCTAAGGAGGGCTGTATAATTCCAAAGATATTAAAAATCGTAATTTTCCTCAAACCGCCCTGCAATTATTATTTCACTTAAAAGCTAATTAAATTATACACGACAGTTATTACTAATACTCGCGATCGCCCATGGCAATTATATCTTTCAAGTTACGACGAGATAAAAAATTGCTTCAACCTGATAGACTCTATTTAACCAATCGCAAGTTGATTAAAATATTTCCGCCAGGACTTGTTTACAATATCGATTGCAATAATTCCCCATGATCATGAAAAGGAAAAATCGCGTCTCTGTCTCTCCTCCTGTTCCACGTGCGCGATCGTTTTCTTCACGACGTACCTGGAAAAAATCGTCGATACTACAAATAACTGATTTTTTTCCTCTTTCGTGTAATATCAATCCATGAGCCAGCTGAGCGTGTCCAACTCGATATTTCCAAGGATACCTGGCTGAAAACGCATAGCAGTAGGGAATAAATGGAATTACAGTTATCGAAAATCGTAGAAAACAAGCCCGAAGAGCTATCTGACGTCCATCGGTGGAACCCACCGAGGAACGGTCGACAAACTTCGGAAATGTGGTCAGTCGAAGCTTGCTTGATCAAAAATAAGGGACAGGGCATGTCCTGAAAATTGATCATGGACGAAGGGGAAATAATTAATGTACAATATATCCAGTCCATATACAATGTATTAAAATTACATACGTCATGATTAACGTCTAACTGTTAAAAATGTGATGGCAATATGGGGGAATATTTTTCGTAATTGACAGAAAAGCTTTAACCATTTAATCATCGTTTATATAGATTTCATAAAAAATTCAAATGTTCTATAATTAAGTAAATAAATTGCGATTAATACACGTTTAACATGATATCAACGTACATTTCGATCGAATAAAAGCAAACTTAATTTTACTAGCTAAAAATGTGCTTAAGGTAAAGTTATTCCTACTAAAAGTTAGTCACAGATTAAGATCATCGAATTTTATTGCATTCTAAATCACCTTATTTTGACGATTCGATATGCGTACGAAGAAACATGAATATAAACATACATACAAAGAGACATATGCTTATGTGCATGCATGTATGTACGTGTAAGTACCGTACATGTATGCACGTGTACCGTTCAACGGTACAGTCACCTGTTTTTATGCCGCAGATACAAGTAATTAACACCGTATGAGTTGTTATTCGCCTTCAAGACAGATTAATTACAATGCAACTTGTTCAGAACAATTTGAAGCAGTTATAGAATGTTGACATTTCGACCACACATGCACGCTGCTGTACAATTGCTTCATACGCGAGGAATTGCACTGTCCTCCTCGCGCGCACGGCTTCTCCGAATCTCTTTCATCCACAATAAATTATTTCCTTTTACAAACAAACCATCCATTTTAAAATCGTATTTAGCGTCGATGAAATTTTAATTACTCGCCGTGAAAACGTCGCGATTGTTTTCGACACCCCTCTTTGCCGGGGCAAGAAACGATACAATCAAGAATTCCTTCGTATACGGAAAAGAGGGTCATACGCGCACGCCATAGCTGTACATTTCTACGTCTTCCCTTTTTTACCGACGAATCACGTAATTGTTGCGTTCAAACATTCTAAAATTGGACCAATTAACGATCCTTTAATTACTCGTCACGGAGACTTGGCAATTGTCTTCGACACGTGCCTTTGCCAGGACAAAAATTATTCCATCAGAAATTCCAGATTCTACGGATAAGAAGGACACGCGTAAGAACGTCGTTTCCGTCATCCTGGTAACTAATTACTGATTCTACCTTGTTCATTAATTGCACGATTTCTCGAGATTCTCGAGAAAAAAAGAAGAAGAAAAAAAGGAACAAGAAGTAAAGGAAAACGATTCATACGCATACTACATAAAACTGATCGAATCATTTGAAAAATCCAAGCTGGCTCGAGGGGATTTTTTATCGAGAACGCCGGTGTAGTATCAACGTAGCGTCGCAGTAACGCAACGTTCAGCCATGCGACAGAAAAATGTATCACCATGAACACGAGCTTCTTTGCGTTTATCGACGAGATTCGTCTGACTGGCATTGAAGATGATCGATGCAACTCAATTACGGACCGAAGATACCTTCGCTTATTATTACTACTCTTGCTTGTTATTACTTCTTACTTCGTAGCAAACGTTTCCTGAATTTGTTTCGCAATTATCAAGTTACCATCGCAGTACGGTGTGCAATGGACAAAAATAGAAATAGTCGCTGTTCGATTTTGATCTCATTACGCCGATATGATATCGTCAGCGCGTAAGTAAGTAATATTATAATTGTAAACAATAATCGTCCGCGGAAGCAATAGAGTATTGGTAAAAAGGGAGGATTAGTAAAATCGTTAGCACATCAAAGTCTAATCACTTGAAAATTAGCTCGTTCACTGTACGTTCTTGTTTGTTAGCTCTTGTTAAATAGCGTTTGTTACGACTTAAATATGAAGAATTTGAGCAAAGATACGTGCAATTTTAATTTCTAATTAGAAAATTTCTTCCCCCCTTCAAAGAGCAATTTGAAAAATATAGTTCAAACCACCTTACATTAATTTTGATCGTTCTGTGTCAAGAAGGTATCGTATCACAAAGTTACATGCTATGTAACTTTCGTTACAAACTGCTACATTCGATGTTCATTATTTTTTTAGTTGGATCTTTAGTTAAAATTAAAGTTACACGAAAAGTCTGTTCTTCGCCGAATGTCAGCGCAATATCTGAAGACATGGAAGGGAAGATAAATGATTTCTGCATGACGCTCACGATAAAGTGGTAGGATTTATTTACTTAAGCAACACTTCTCACACTGATGTGTGGTGATAAACAAAAAAGCAAATATTCAAAATGTTTCGAGTCAGGGAGATACCAACAAAAATTTTATAAACAGGCTTTTACTCGACAGATCTCCTGATATCAAGCTGCAGAGAGATTGCACGTTATATGCGTCTTTTATCTTCGTCGCGAGTGCTCGCCCAAATGCCGTACTGCGATGACATGGCGAATTTTTTTCTCGTTTAACATGTTCAAGTCGGGAAGATTTCTACGATTCCTGCTTTCCGCTCAGGAGAAAAAAGAAAAAGGTGGAAACAATTTTATTTCACAAATATTAATTCGTTATTGTTGAGAAGTATTGAAAAAAAAGTAAATAAATGATGTTGATACGTGCATCGATTTCGCACTGAAACGTGTTAATTTGTCAGTACATATATATTTACTGCTGAAGTTTATTTGTTTTTATATCTTCATAAATATAATTGAAAAACAATATCACAAATTATTTACAAATGTCAATGATCGCGTGGGAAAAACAGAACGTTCGTGATAAAATTGTCACCTGGTAGACCAAATGTATATTCTAGAATTATGGACATTTTTATGAATATGGAATATTTAGCAAAGCGCGAAGATAAATGTTTATCAATGGCAGATAACGCGAGAATAATCCGGGAATAATATGTTAAGAGAGAACACAATACAATTATTGTTCGAGTGGAGTATTTCATTTTATAGTTTCCAGAAGATTGATTTTCTCGGACAGGTGTTCGCGTTCGAATAAAAAATCCAGCAAATGGAGGTCGAAAATAGTATTTCTTACGCCATGGTGGTTGCTAACGATGTTCTGGTGTTCTATCGTTTATATCTTTAATTCATGTTTATAACGCTATAAACACTGATCGTTTATATGATAATATCCTAGAAACTGAAACGGAATTATCTTTCTAAGAGACGTAGTTCCTTCCGTCGATTTTATTTATAAATTAGTAATACTGACTAATCAAGATTATGGGAAATATTGCGATTGATTTAAGGACAATATAAGAGAATTGTAGTTTGTATAACATAGGCCATGAAAAGCAACAGGAGATTATGAAACTTGTCTTTAAGGGAGGAAAGTTTCACTTTGTTAAAATGCCATTCTTCAAAGTATGATTTTACTCGACGAATGAAAGAATAATGGTAAATTAGATAATATAGATTTAGAATAATTGAATAAAAGCTGTGTGGCATTTTATATTCTCCAAATAAACGAGAACAGAATTATAAAATAGAAAGGAATAAAAAGAATAGAGAGTCGGATCCAGGAAAAGTACTACAAATAAAATTAGGGTAGAGAAGTATCAAAATTAATGCAAGAGTGTATTAAAATTTTATCAAAGTAGGATATATTTTCCCCAAAGGGAAGCAACATACCTCCGAGCGATTTGATTAAGAAGCCACTAACCAAAGTTCCCTCCACGAAAAGGTGGTGAACATCAAAGGGAAAGTTGGCAAAAACATGATGGCAGTTTCCGGTAAAGCACAATCTCGCAAGATCATTTTTTCGTCACGCACTAGCCCTTTCATCGAACCCATTAAACTCCCTGTGGCCATGGAGCTAAATGGAAGGTCGAATTATAGAAAAAAAGGTCTCGGTTCCTTGTCGGAAATCGAAGAAAAATATACTGTAACTCGATCGAAAAAAAAAGGAATGTACTTGCTAGAAAATACAAGAGACATATTTAAAAGAAAATTGCAATTTTCAAATATTTTCCTTTATAAACTGTTGGTATTTTTTTACAGGATTGAAACGATCGATAGGGAAACTGTGTCAATGTGGTGCATAACTTATAAACGATAAAACGGAAGTATCAACGATATATCGATTCAAGAACTCTGTCTCTTTCTATTATTTCTCTGACGTAGAGAGATGTCCTTAATTAAAATATTCCAAGTCAAACGATTCTGCGCATTGCTTCGTAAATGGACAATATTTATAATTTTTAACGTGCACGCTGCAATGACTTGAAAGGGGAGTTCTGAGCTCTGTTTGCTCTTAACGGTGTATTAATATTCGATTGAAATAAGAATCTAGAAACAAAGGGAGAGAATATTTTTATCGCAATAAATGTAACGATAAACGAAAGGACACGCGTGCATGTGAGAGGAAAGAAAATGGATGAAAGCGTGCTTCAAAGAAACGATAAATCTCCTTGAAAACAAAGCCGATACGGATGAACTAAAAAGTTTTTTGAAAAATTCTATTAATGTAAAGGTCATAATGAATATATAAATATACATAAGTGGCAAGTGTATTCTCCAGTCAAATAATTATTAAAATTGTTAAAATTGTTAGAAATTGAAACAAAGTTCTTTAAAGCTATTATAATTACCAACTTACACGTAATTTATATTTAAAAAATTAAAACTTCCAATATAATTAACTTGTTTCGACCTTTTGCCTTACATGATTTTTTTCTTTTTTCTAAAAACATTCCATGGTCGGCGCATCAAACATAAAAAGAAGATTAAAAAAGAAACACCAAACAGATTTCACAAAGGACGTAACCTAACATACAAACACTCACCACACTAAAGAAATAAATCAATCAAATTCGAAGATGGTATCCCACTGGTGGTAGCCATCCACATGCTATATTGCTATATCACTGAGCTATAATATTTTACCAAATGTCCTACTGGACAAATTGTAAGATGTAAATAAATAAATGATAGAAAAAAGAAAACATTCCGATTGTTCCCTGTTTAGATGATTGAACTATTTAACCATAAGCTATACACGCAATACTGTATAGTTACTAAACAGTATAACTAAAGTGTAATTAAAGGAAGCATAGCTAGCAAAATGGCGTTAAATGAAAGTGGCCGTTAAAAAGCAAAAGATACAGAGCGCGAGATAAGTAAAACAACCTAAGGTTTATTACACATCTCGAAATGGAAAAAGTCTGTTGAAATAATTGTTTAATCAGCTAGTTAAGTAAGAGTTAAGTAAGGAAGTTACTTAAGAAAATGATATACCTGTCAAGTAGGACCGAAGCGAAATTGAAGGACGATTAGATAACATTTAACCGTGTCTTTTCGTCGAACTCGTTCAAGATCGTTTACGCCGGTGAACTTGAGCTTAAATGTGTATTCGTAAAAAGCGAATGGAACCAGGCAGCCAGGATGGCCTTGCTTGCGGTCGTTTCATCCATTCATGGGAGTCACTTCTCTCGTCTTTGTATAAAGAAACGATCGTACAAATTGCTTTTCGGCTCTTACCTTGATATACAGTTAACCGTCTCGCATCTAAACCTTCGAAATTGCACGTTTCTTCGCTCCATCCTGGAGAACACGACGTTGAAATAATTCTATGAAAATTTGTCAATATTTTTCGAGTCAAGGAAATCGCTAATATCTTGAAATTTAACAATTCAGAAAGACGAACAAAGAGAAGAAAATTATAAAGTTACTTCGAAAGAGGGAAAGTTACCATTTTTCTATTAATTTACAATTTCTCTCAAGTCACAGTTTTTAGCGTGAGCTCGCGAACCAAAGAGAAATTGTAAATTATCGATTTACGAAAGTCAAGATATTTTATATTTCCCAAATAAGCAAACTCGATATCGTAAAATACTACGAACAAGGAAGATTGAAAAGAATGGAAAGATGTCGTAGAACCGATCGAATAATACTACGTGTAAATGAAGAACGAATGACCAAAAAACAGGAGAAAATATAGAAGCGGCGGGAGAAATCAGATGGATACGAAACTCGAAGGAAGAAGGACACGCTGAGAGGCAAATATTACGCACAGCTGTAAAAGCTGACACATATTATGCAAGCCAATCGGAATATCTGTTTCGTAGTGACGGTCATGTCTGTTTCAAAAGCGGACAATTCGATAACGACCAGCAGAAACATTATCTCTAACATTAACGACAGATTACGAAACCGCAACATAGGAACTGAACGGTGCCCCTCGTATATTTCTTTCTTTTCTGGCCATTCTAAAGGCTGCTACAGCTTCCAGTTTACTAATATGGTATTCTTCTGCTTACGTCTATGCGTTTCTTTAAATCGAGCCTATCATCGTGTAGAGAAGGACATCAGGAAGTAGAACGAATGATTTATCGCGCTGATAATCACCGTCATCGTTACATTTTTGCTTGCTGTCTTTCTTTCTGATTTTTATTTTATTAGCAATCATGCGTAATACCACGATTTGCGTCACAAGAGAAGGGCGAATGACGCGATACAGAAATTTCTCAACCGATAAGCAAAGTAATTGCATTGTGCTTGATTTCCTGCAGATAATCCGAGATCTTGTTTGAAATTGGAACTCCAGACAATTTTAATACCGTTCTTTTATTCGTGCTTCGGGATAATGTTAACGCTGTATCGTTTGATCTTCTCCGATGCATTCTACTTCTCATTGATCTTTTAATTCTTCTGATTTTACACGTCGTTCGTTTTTAATTTCTCCAACATTGTTCTCTCGTTAATCTTCAAGCATGAAATTACCCTTTTTTTAATAGATGTCTGTATAGTCTCAACCTCTTCGTTGATGCTGCATCTATTAATTCTTCGTTAGTTGGTCATATTATTCGCATAACTATATAGTTAGTTATTCGCGTTTAACTTTCTCAACATTGTTCTTTCGGCCATGTTCATAGCCACTAATTTTTCTATTTTTAGGCGTTAACCGGTTGAAATTTTGTTTTTTTCAAATTACAGTCAATTCTATTTACGCGTTGTTTCAAATTACTCCAGAAATAACATTTTAGTTCTTATAGCTGACTTATCTAAAATTCCTTAATTGCCGAGAAATGTAACGGAAAAGGTCTTACGTATTTTCGTTGGGTTATTCCAAGGCGTAACAAAAAATTAGAATTTTAAGTAGAAAACATTATCCATACCATTTATCCGATTATAGAAGAGTGTAAATGGCACGTAATAACATTATTTTCCTCTAAAGTCAACTGGGAAAGAATGGTCGCTACTTAGGCTATAATTTATTAATAACATACTTTACGCTTACATACGTAAAGCAAATATCTTATTTTTCCTAGAAAGTTCAATTTTCCTTGTCATTAGCCAGAACTCTCTTGTAGTTTACACATGTTTATGTATGTAGTTTACACATGTGTGTTCATTTCTTTGCATGATGTCTGCATTAAGATTCTGATCTATGGAAACATCTATCCACGGAAGATTACCGAATGATGTCCATGTTTCGAAAATTTGTCGCAGATTTTTACACGTGAGTAATGTTTTATGAAATTAAATAATTTTAAATAATTTTTTTTAGTAAGCTTTATCTAGAATGTATTATTATCTACGAAAAAAAACAAATCAAGGAATTTGTCAGGATATCTTTTATATTAGGACTTTCTTGAATATTAAAGAATTGTAAAATTTCTAATTGCATCGCGCTTTCTCGTAACAGAAAATAGCAGATACTTTACGATATGCTACTATTAATCTGTAACAAAAATTGGTCGGCGATATTATCGTGCGATATTATAGCGTGTCGCGTAACACGACGACGAAAAGAAGGATTTATGTTCAGAAATAACGGAAATGCGATAAAAAAAGAGATGAAGTATTTCGAAAATGTGAAGAGACTGCAATTTTTGTAGACATAAAAGATAGATAAATAACAGTGTTGCCTGAAGACATAAAGAAAATGGATAGATAATGGTGTTGCCAGAAAAATCGCTGAAAACTGAACATACCTAAAACTGACAATGAGTAAGTTCTGTGTGTTCAAGTTGAAACATCGAATTATTGAGAACACCTTTAATTTATACACGAACGAATGTTAATTTAATGTTGCTTTTTAAACCTAAAGTCTAGTCGATTCTGCTTTTCCAATAAAATTATGTCTCATATCACGCAATGAGAAAGCATAGCTTCATAGCTATCGGTAATTCGTGGTAATTGTAAAAAATTAATCTGAGAGTTCTAAATATTTAAATAATTTTGTAATTGATATGTAAAATGATAGCTATTTCCTTTTAAAATTCTGATTCAACTAATAGTCAAAATTTCATTTTTCGTATTTACCGTGTTGATTATCGAACCCTCGACGCTATATGGTTGCTTTCATAAAACGTTAACATCTAAATTCGCTAACTCAGATGTCAAATAAAACGATTCGCTTTTATTAAACGCAAGTGCCTTAAAAATCTCAAGGTCCTCCGAATTGAACTCCACAATAGATCCAACCTTTCTACTCATTTCGACATTAATGGGCCTTGGTAAATAAAATTTCTGCCACAACTTGGGACGAAAGTTGGACTTTGAAACATTGGTTTGATAGTGGTGTAAGGTTTAGGAAGTTCCGCGTAACATCATTATAATTGACACTTATTGGACAAGAGAAAAATAGATATTTTCGTAAATAAACTAAACTCATAAAATGAGACACGCAAAGTAAAATCGAGTTCTCAAACACAAGGAATTCGTAAAAATATAAAACATTTTACAAAGTTATTATCTTTCTAATTGCTCATGAAAATGGACAATTAACAACTTCTAATCTATAGATAAAATATAACGATGCTAATAGAGCAACAATTTTCAAAATGCAACGATATCAATAAAATACAAATTTCCAAAATACGACTATGCAAGGATAAACGATGTTTACTAGAGTCTAGAAATAGTAAAGAATATAAATTTGAAGAATTTGATTTAAGAATTACAAATAAAATAAAATAAAATGAAATGACATAACAGGAAGAACGTAAAAATGACAAATAAATCGATAATTCGGCAAGGAAAAGTTCGTATCAAGGATAGTTGCGGTTTGCCAATGAAATTTTACCTGAATTTCTTTCATCGGTCGTACACACGGCTTATCTAGTCTCATGTTTTCGCCACTCTTCCATCTTCATTCGTTCTTCCATGAACCGGTTTCAAACTCGTCTTCGTGGCTTCTGGTAATCACTTGGCCGACCTTCTTCGGTCGCTGCTTGCCTGTGAGTTGCTCTTCGATTCGCTGGGAACCACGGACTTTCCCTGGGCGTCCATTGCTTTCAAGGTCAACAGCTTTCCGATGAATAAAACCGAATGTGACAGCACGCAAAAATCGTTTCGGCTCGTTGTGCCTAACCACGATCGATGGTTCGCATGTAACGAAATTCCAGTTACAGGGATGGGAAAACCGAATCTTTCAAGTCGTATCGAGTTTCAAGACAAAAGAATAGGAGTTTACTATGGGCGAGCTTCTATTACAAAATTCACAACTTCTTGAATTTCGATCAAGCTCACTACTAGATCCAGAACTAGGACACCAGCTCTGGAATTTTGTTACGGAGATTAGAACGTGAATTCATTGATTATTCGTCTCAGTTTGTTCATAAATTCATGTTAGGTGTTTTCCATTGAAAATAGAAAAATTTAAAGCTACATGGAGAGAATGATTTATATTTAGCTTTAAAATTTCCTCGATTCCTTGGATTTCTTTGTTTACTTCTTCAATTCTTATTTACTTCTTTAATTTCTTTCTTGTTTAAAACAGATCTACTAAACTGGATTTTTTGTTCTTGCTTAGCTAAATATTTAGAGCTAAACTTCTCAAAGAAAAAAAAAAGAAGAAACGTGTATTTATCGTAAAAAGAAGAAGCTGCAAGTTCTAAGATAGATTACAGAAAATGTTACAATATTGTTACGCCGGGCGACTCTCTGCCTGGCCCAGGTCACACACCGCGGGCCAGACGGACACCAGATGTCCGCTCTTCCGTACGGCGTACCCTCAATGGCCTTAAGCATCCGTCATAAACCCGAGTCACTTGCCTGCTAAGGTCCTTCAAACAAACATCTGTTTCCGAGGAATTTCTCGAGACTATTGTCTACCACGGCTTAACTAAGGAAAGTTGGTTTTTCGCACGTACGCCGCAACTGTCCTCCCACTAACCACTTTCTCTCGAGGGCGGTTGAGACCCTTCGTTTAACCAATTAGAACCGAAGCCTATTCCCTCACTCTCCTAAATAACATCGGCACCAACAAATCCGATGGTCCCGTGCGCTAGACACACCCATCCTTAGCTTTCCTCCGACACATCATCGTCTCCCAGTACGGTACTGATTTTACATCCTTCGAACGGTCAACATCCTTCGAGCGGGTATACACACCCGCAGATCAGTCACTCGCTCATCTCGTACGTACGCATCAGCGTAACTGTCTTCGTTATAAGTTGTTGGAATAAACGGTGAAATATAACTTACTACTGTGTCATATTCATTTAACCACCTCTGTTATCTTAATCGAAACAGGGGAACGACTACTTCGCGGCGTCGATTCACCGAATCGTAGCGAGAATTTACGCCTCTCGCTGACGCGTTTTCCTCGCGACCGCGTCTCTCCGCGAACGGTCGTAACAAATATCGTCACTCGCGTTTCTCTGCCTTTCGGTGTATGGAGTTGATCAACGTATATCCAGAAATTCGTGTAATTTTTCGATCTTTTTCTTTTATATTCGTGACTTGTCGATCTTTTGAATTTTTGACTTTTATTTAATTCCTCGACTTTTCATTAACTTTTATGTAACGTCGACACATTTGCATACTTCCAACAGACATTTTTATTATCCAAAATGAAAGAACAATATGCAAAGGTACGTCACGACTTTACAATCGAAGAAATAAATTCGAATGAGCTTCGCTTATGGTATCGCCTTTTCCATTATACGATTGTTTGATTTTCTACTCTTTAAAAACGAACGCCGAATGGTATTTAAACATACGGAATACAAACACGTGTTACAAGCATGTTGCATTCATCCGTGGGAATGTAGTAACGCTTTACGCACTTCCAGATATCTTGCTTCCTTTATTCATAAATTAATTCACGCGGCCGAAGGCCGCCGCGTTTCAGAAGAAATCGATTCAAAATTGCGAAACTTATGTGCACGTGCTATCTTTCGCTCTTTTTCCACAGACGCATGCTGCTGTAGCTTCATCGTAGTCCTTTATTGTGTAGCGCTTAAGCTGTTACCACACATTATTCTCTCATTAATCTCAATGATATTGCTATCCCAAATTTGTGTCTTGCAATTCAATCTCGTCTTCGTATTCGTCTTTGTCTTGATCGATATTGATATTTGAGAAATGATCTCCAACACGTTAAAGACGAAACTACAATAAAATATATCACACATAGAGAATTATAATTAATTTGAAATTTTAATCTAAATTATAAACGAATAGGCCTACACACAAAAACAGACTTACAAAAAAGTATTCGAATTTCTTTTACGAATACATTATCTGTACTATTGAAGATATTTTGAAATTTACAAGAACAATATTAAATATTGAATATTGAATTATGAAAATTATTAATATTAGATTATACTGTTGATAACGTTGATATAAGCTGTTTTTTTCTTAAAAATCATCGAGTTTCGCTCTTGCATTTATAAAAATCTTCGAAGAAAGAGATCCCGAAATAGAAATTAATACACATGATGAAATAATTTGCAGGAATGGCAAATTGTGCAATCGTCTACACGAAATAGTAATTTCGTGTTTTGCAGGCATAATTGCTTTCCAAACAGCTATTAGACTGTGGCGGATCGGTATCAACAGGACGCCGACAGGTCGAGGCATCAACGCGGCGCAACACCTCCCGGGCGATCCGCGGGTACCAACCGCCAACACTAGAGGGCTACGACGACAACGAGTCTGTCTGTCTAACTCGCTAGCGGTCGAATACACGAGCGATTGATATAAATACCGCACCTAGCGAGACTCCCTCTACGTCTAAGGCAGGGACTACCGGGCACAGCCTTACTGACGAGTCCACCGGTAGTCCCGGGACGAAACGCTCTCCCTCTCTTTTCAATCGCCTCAAGACAATAGAACTTTATCTTCCGCAATCAACATCAAACATACATTTTAACGTCGGAAAATTCGCCTGAACTATATTTTATTTACTCGAAGATCATTAAACATTAATTGAATTTAATCTAATTTTAAATATTATCGCTTTTCCTCGAGGTGCTCCTCCTAGCTGGCAAGCAACATGTTCTCTTAATAACTTCTCTATCTAAAATCAATCTTTCATATCATGGATCGTTAATTTATGCATCATCGCGATGTCTAACCAGTTTCTGATTTCCACGAATATTACCTATGAAAATTATAGGGAAAAAGCAGGATAAATTACGTTTTATATTTTTTACGGAGCAGTTTTAAAATTGAATACTGTACAGCAAGACTGTAATAAGCCACAATTTTTGTTTTTTTTTCTTTTTTTTTCATTATACACGATAGAAATTATTTGATTTTGGAATTGAATATGTGTTCTTGCCATACTTTTGGATATTTTGAAAATATTAATACGCTTATATTATATAAAATCCATAAAACTAATCTTATCTTTCTACCCGCGGTGTTCGATTTAATAACATCACACCAAAGTTGTTGTTTTATTTGATTTTAGGAATCTTTTCGTATATTATTGTAACTTCAAAAATATCAAAGTATTATTCATTTTAACAGATATGCACATTTTACTTCGACAAAATTTCCTCAGTTACGCGTATCTTCGTATTTAACAGAATTCTTTCCACTTTTAACTGAAGCGTTTATTTTAAAAGTGATGTAAGTATATTTTTCGACAAAAATTGATAAAACGAGAGACTTACGTGTACTTTAACGTAAAACTTTTATTTATAAACGAATTATAATTTCACTCTTAGAATATTCGTTCGTTTGGATCAATCGAAACATCGTTAATAAATGGAATAGCATAATCGCGTAATCATAATTATTTTGGAAGCTGTATAAGTCTATTTCTTAATGATCTGTAGCTTGTCCAAATAGTCGAGGCAGCAATAATTAAAAAGAAATGATATCGAAATTAAACAGCAGTATTTTACGTGTTTCAATTCTTCAACGACAAGCTTCTGACTTAAACTTTATATTTATCGTGAATCATCAAATCTTCTCTTCGATTTTATTCAGAGGAGCTGATAAGGAAGTTTGCGATATGTGTGAAGCACTGTTTATAGCTGCGATTACGAATGCAAATGTTGTCGTCCTATGTGTGGACGTACGACATGTAGACGAATCCCCGGGCATGTTGCGTTGTCATGTCGCAACGTTATCGGAGTTATCATGCACGCAAATTTTATAAGAACGATCAACG
The DNA here is from genome assembly GCF_051014615.1 of Bombus vancouverensis nearcticus. Classification (NCBI taxonomy): domain Eukaryota; kingdom Metazoa; phylum Arthropoda; class Insecta; order Hymenoptera; family Apidae; genus Bombus; species Bombus vancouverensis. The sequence goes on from NW_027468971.1 coordinate 113,070, forward strand.
ACGATGTATCTTGCCATGATCTTGGCGTGTGCACCTTTTGGATTTTGTTAAATAACAAAATGCACTAGAGTTGCTGAAATAATTTATTCATCGTGCAGCATCAGAACAGAATATTTTTCTTCCGAGTTGGATTAAAATATTTACAAAATAATTATTTATTTACAAAATAATAAATATTTACAAAATTAAATAAAGAATGACTGTACTTCGATAAAAATTTGAAATCAATATCAAGCAATTACAGACGATAATCTGTAGGAAATAATGTAGGACGAGGAAATAATGAAACGAAAATTGGATACAAATCATAACGAGTATAACGAGTAATTGATATCAGAAATACCTATATATTCGCAACGTAGAATTGACGACCCTGAATAACAACATGCTAATAATCACCTTGTCGATCGAGTAATTAAAGGAACGTTATTGTCTTCTGTGAGAATCACAGTGCGTACTTTCATAACGTCTTTATAAAGTCAGGCAAAAGCTATTGTATGCATAAAAATGGATTTATTAAAAGTATTAATTATGCACTATCCTGCAACAGAAAAGAGAAATCTCCTTCCTAAAAAAAAAAAAAAAAAAAGAAAAAGTAAAAAAAGGCGAAAGAAAAAAGATACTATATGCCTTCTAACGTTAATTTATGATACAGACGAACAAAAATGACAAGATCAATCAGCGGGATATACCGATTGTTCCAATTTTCTATGCTCTACAAGATGACGTAATTTTGAAAAAATATCAGCAAAAATCGTTATCTGTTTATGGTAATAATAACATCTCGCGACACACGTTGAACAGACCTATCAAACGGAATGATACAGGTATGTTACTTATAAGTGATCCCGATGATTTAGCGCTTTTATCGACAAATCTTAGAAACAACATATACTGCAGCAACCGAGACAATCTTCGAATTTGCAGAAGATCGTTGTAACCAACGAAAAAGAACGTTTTATGAACGTTGTTCAAACCGCTCGCAGGAAGATACCTCTGTTTTGGATTTCCTCTTAGATCAACGCAAGACGATGACTTATAATTCTTATAAATATCGATAAAATGTCTTTCTTCACGTGTCTATTACGAAATCTATCCTCCACTGCGATAAAATATTATTAATATTTATCAACGAATTTCGAGAATTAAATCGACGAATAATTTGAATAGCTTTTCGCGTTCACGAAATCTTTCGCGTTCGATTTCTATTGGCGAATTTTCAAGGAAGAACCCTTTACTGGAATACGCGCGAAATTCAAACTTCGTTTTCAAACTGTTCCGTTGCGTAAGAAAGATCGTAAGAGCGATCTTGCATCTCGCGTATATAACATGTAATTCTATTCTTTTTTTTCTTTTTCAAGGGTATCGGGTTTCTGAAGCAAATATCTTTGACGGTTAAGTCCCTGCGTCTCCGTGTTTCGCGAGTAGATTTCATTACTCAGCGAATTTGCCTGAAGCTATCAATGGGGCTATTTTGTTTCGGGAATCAGAAAAACTACCGTGTTCTTTCGTGACAATTGATTTAATTAACTGCGGCTCAAGGAAGATAAAAACGGAAAATATCGCGCTCATTTATTTTCGGTGTCGAAGATCGCACGAATAGAAAATTTGTAATCCTCGATTGGCATAATCGACACTATCCGATCATAATTTTTTTATCTCTCGGGTAAACATAGAAGGTCAAAAAATTAGAACTCCGGCGATATCGAAGATTGGAAATTTGGAACTTGGACGATTTGAAGATATTTCAAAATTAGGATATTTGGAACTTCGAGCGCATCGAAACTGGAATATTTGGAAATTCGGAAATTTAGAAGTTCGACAATTTGAAAATTTGAAAGTTATTATTAGAAAGTTAAAATTGAGTGTTAAAAAATTTGAAAATGTCGATGCGATTAACCTCGATATTCTTCTATATATCTGTTGATTTTTTCGTTCACAATGTAACAAACCGAAGAACCGTAGAATTTCAATTTGAAAAAGATATCAAAAAACATTTACCATGTGAAGAAACATAGTGAAACAAAGTATGGTTCACTGAACGGTTGATTCGCTTTTACTCGAGTGCTATGCGAGAAAATGATGGATAAAAAAGAGAATTGCGTAAAACACAGAGAATTGTACAAGTCGAAGAAAAGTAAGTGATGTGATGTTGGAACAATAAAATTGCCGATTGAATGATCATTGCGAGTACCGTGTGAATTACGATGAAACCAACTTTATCATGATTCACACACGGTATACGAACTTTTCAATTAATCCTATTAAATTTAATCACGCAAGACAAGCTGTTAATCAATTCACGTGTCAAGTATCATCGAGAACTAAAGTTTGTCTCTGTTTCTTTGTTTCTAAAGTCCTTTAAATTTAAATTCGTTAAGTCGTTAGTATATTTCCATATAGCTTTTACCCCATCAAATTTATTTTTTCTTAAATAGTAACATTTATTTTGTAAAATCTGTAAAACTAAAGCTACATATTACTCATTTTCCAACGTTTCTTTTCTACCATCGATTAATTAATGGTAAATCAATTTATATCAAATTTGTTAAATCAATTTCTATAACAATTAGTAATTAATATTAAAAGTCGAATAAATTAATGAGCCCCATTAGATAAATTCGTTCATTTCGTCGATAATGGAACGATTATTTCAAATTGTTTCATCGTTCGACTTTGAAAACCACTCAAGGAACTATCAGTTACACGATATCTGACTAACGCTTCGACGGATGGATAATCAACGTTTGATTCACATGATCATTGTTTTTCCAGTTCACATATCATTAGCCGAATTCAATACCACGGTAAACCTGCGATACTAAAAATTACGTAATAATTTCTATTTTATAATCATTCTTTCCTACCTGAAAGAAATCGATCTTTCGTATATCATAAATCCCAATGTACGCAGCAAAGCAACTTAGAATTATACTTTTTTCTTTTCCTTGCTAAACAATTCATACTCAATTAATATTCCTGATCAATTAACCAGCCTAGCTGTCTGCTTATTATTGTACTATACTATACAAACAACACTGTAAATTACCATACGTAACATGGTGAAACACAGGAAATTCACAAATTCTCACTCCAAATACTCCGCAACTGCACCTCGTAATATCACTCAAATTTCCATGAGTCACCAACAGGCGAATTAAGTTAGTTAATCAAACACAGATTGAGGAAACATATCAAACCATGCAACAACGTCGCAACGTTCTCGGCAGGTACACTCACCTGCGCGTCACCAGTTTATGTCTCTCGCTTTCCGGTCGCGTATACGTGTCGCGACAAAGCGACGAGGGAGAAGGAAGATTGCGATGGTAGTGAGAAGAGCGAGAAGGGAAAAAAGCGTGCAAACGAGTCACGAGAAAACCCAACGGTCGCGGTGAAGCAGGAGAAGCGGCTCTTTGGAATCGTAAAATCCCCGCAGTTCTCCAGTGACGTCTTCGACTTCGGCGTTGCTGTCGACGGGACGATCCACGGGAACCAAAGTCATCGTCCAATAGCCGCACACACGACGCTGGTGGGGCTCCGCTTTCGTTTGCACACGCTATAAAGCCCCGCTAATTGTCCACGCGGCGAACAGTCGGTGCGTGCCCGCTTTTAAACGACGATGTAGCGCGGCGTCCGAAAAATCGAGGATCCGTGCACCCAAGATCATTGTGACGATCGAGATCGAGCACGTGTCCTGGACTTGGATCACAGGATCACGAGAGTCGTTGCGATCCGCGATTTTTTTGTTATTTTTCCAATTTCCGTTTTATCCTGTTGAAACAGTGAAAAGACATCCGGAAGAAGAAGAAGAAGAAGAAAAGAGTAAAGTTTGTTCGAAATCGACTTATCGAGTCGGACAAAAGTGAAGAAGCTAGATTTCATTTTATTTCTGTGACTTCTGCAGAGAGTTTCTCGTTTTAGAAACAAAACCACGACGAGATTTGTGATACGCCGAGTGAAGTTTCGCGTTGCTCTCGGACGATCGTGGAAAAGGTAAACGTTTGTTTGCACCGATCATTCGTATCGATGTGTCGCGTGAGACTTGAATTTTGGTACAGTGGTTCGTCGTGAAAGTATTTGAACGCTGGTCGTAAAAGGCTTTGGTGTATAATATATGTTATCTGTTACACGAAACATTATGAAGCATATTGGGAAAAACTTGTTCGATATAACCGTACCTGTGTTATCTTAGCCGTGTCTCATTACGGTGATAATTAAACTTCAAAATGTTTCGCCTAACACACATATTATAATATCTACTATATCCATAAAGGACTTCTATAAGTATTTCAGCATTTAGCATAGATAACTTACGTATCTTTATTGTATGCGTTACATAAAATATTTAAAAATTTCTTTAGTATCGGAATGAGACATGACTATTGTAGGTCAGTCAAATTTTTAGTCAATCGGAAAACTCATATAGGAACTACTGTGATATTCATTGATCGCGAACATAATACACATGATATATTTACAAAATGTTTGCACAAATATTTAGATATTTTCACGTGAGCTACTGTATATTTGCTATTTCGCGAAGAAGGAAGAAGAATGAAGTTCTTTCATTGCTCCAATCGTGTTTTATCTTTCATTAACACTTGCGTCGATAACCTACTTAGATGACCAAATTTCCCTCGTTGAAGATAACAACTAAAAGTTTGGTATTTGCTTCGATCAAGTTACATACATACCATTTCTTCGTGATTACTCGGTCTCTTTACTTCTTCGCACTTTCACGACCAATTTAATTAAAATCCGAGCCAATGACAGCTATAACACTGCTATAATATAATAATATATGGCTCTTAAGATTGGAAGTTTCGTTAAATATCACGATATAATGGTGGTCCGTTAATTGATCGAGATTTTGATTTGTTAAATAAACAATTTTGTCCTTATTAGTTCTTTAAAATGTCTTCGTGATGTGACAGTCAGTGTATTTGTGTTGACCCTTAATATACTGATGTGCAGTGACTTTCACGTCTACATTTATTTAGTTCAGATATTTTACTAATTATTAGAAACATACTGCAGACAATGTAGTAGAGCCTCTCTTTTCTGAAATAATAGGAAGACGAAATTTCATTTATCCAAATACAGTTTAAGAGTAATCGACAGATTCTTTAAATATTTATGAATCCATAATCAGATAATTTTTTCAACGTAAATAACTACACAGAGTTACGTTCTTTATCGTACTTCGAATCATCGGAGTTCTTCTACGAGTGCCACGAGTGCTTCGGCATGAGAAGATATCTTTTCATTAGCTTTTTCGTCTGCTGTTTTCATTTATATAAAATCGCCATTATTATCGTCTACGTGAAACATTTCATTACATCAGAATACTTACGGCTTTTCTACCGTTGCCAACATCCGAGGAATCTACGTGCTTTGAAGAATTTTCAATTATGTTTTTCTTCCTTTAATGTCTGTGATTCTGGCTTCTCCAATATCGTGTATTTTTGCTAATTTTGTTGCGCTTACATCACTTTCCAGTTTTCTCGTTTACATCGTATTTTCCTGCGATAGTTAGAACGCTTCCTAGTTTCATACCAAATTCGTATAATCACAATTCAATGAATCAAATCAAGGAAAGAGTACATTGTGTATGAACACTGACGACATACGTATGTACATATTTGAAACGGAAAAGGGCATTCGTTACGAAGAAATATTGTGTTTGAATAATAGAACGTTCGGATATTAGGCTATTTGGATAATACCGTGATTTGCTACATTTGCTACATCCATTTCGGTGTACCAATTAGGAATAAAAACATTAAAAAAACAAGTTGAAATGATTTGTACAAGAAATAGAAATATTACCACGGTATCTTAGAATGTTTTAGTATATTACGTACATCATTTTGCTTCTTTTGTTTATTTTTTCAGTAAGTGAAACACAGCGTCTGTGCCAGAATAACTAAGAGTAAGTTAGACGTTTCTGAGAAACTGTGACTAACTCCGAGTACAACATTCGTTCTTTAAGGACCCTTTGTGAAGAAACGTCGATGATGGCATAAACATTGGTATGCTGAGAGTTGAAGGATAGACGTCTATAGAATTTTGATAGTATCTGTCAGATATCTGTATCTCGTTGAAGATCAACAGCATCGGAGATTTCCTAGAACTCTGGCTCATTTAACAGCTAATTATTTTAAAGAAGGTTAGACAGAAGAAATATGATAAATCCATTTATGTTGATTTTCTAATTATAGCGTTACTTGATGATTAAATATAAGGTTGAAGAGGAATAAACTTATTAGATCAAAGTCCTTTAAAGCTTGCTTATTCTTTCGAAGATAACTAACAAATCCGCAAAACTTTGTAGAAAGCTGTTTAATCACAAAGTTAAATAGATCTTTGAAATAGAAAATTTGCCAGCTGTGTATTCAATCTTAACGCTAGAAACTAGCAAATCAGACAAAATCACTGACATCGGATTTGTTGTTTTTGGAATTTCTAAAAATATACAAGTGTTTTCGATAGCATCACTTAGTGTTCATCGATAGTGTTCACTTTTATTGGAACAGAAACGCGACTATATATACTTATCCATTATCGTGATATTTATCGTGACTATGTATAACATATTTAGATGGGTATCAAAAAGTCGGACGTTTTAATGATAAAATTATGTTTTTCTAAAGAACGTAAACTTAGAAAACTGCCTTCTTCTCTGTGAACTTGGTATGTTTAAATGCCACGATCGACTAACAAAGCACTGTACTACAAAATACCAATCGATGCCGTTCAGTGAGAGGTAAACTCACTATTCTAAAACAGGTGGTCAAACACTGCAATTAAGCAACAAGAATAGGACAACCGTGACTCATATAGTCTTTCAGAAGCCAAAATGATTAACTCTTTGTACACTAGTTCTTGCACATTATCCTGGCACACGGCGTTAGCGTTCAATTTTTCTAGAAGAGAAATTACTTCCATAAGCTCAATTTGTCGCAAAAAAGAACGCCGTAAACAATCATAAATTCCAAGATGAATAAGAAAAAAATAATTCCAATGTTGTCGCTGGACCATGGACTTTTATCATATAAAGCGATAATTAATCTAACTTACTCATTGTGTATTACAACAAATTTTTATTTCGCTTAAAAGCTTATTCGCGTTAAATATGGTAGAACTCGATTAATTAATCGAACTTTTACCGATTTGAAGCACTCACTTGAACGTGAGCTCGTGTGACGCGAACGAAAAATGATGAGTAGCGAAGAAAATTGGTGAACTCTTGTTATATGAATTCCAATCGATCCATATAAATTGTCCGTCAGGAAAATCAGATTATTGGGATTACAATCTTAAATAAAATTTCTGTTTCTATCGACTACAATAAGTGTTTTAATGTACAATATTAAGAAACAATTAACTCGATAACGCCATTATAAATAAATAAATAGAACGATAATTCCTCGAAAACGATGGTATTCCAATATTAATAACAGATTTCTTTCCTTTCTTTTCTTCGTTTTCCCTTACGACCAAGAAGAACACCAATCAATAGGAAGACTTACGGTTGGAAGTGAAACCAAACGATCGTTCCACTTCGTATTGTTACGAGTCTGTAAGTTTGACTTTGTAGTTTGTGCGAGTTCCGCGAGATCAAAACACCATGCTGTATCTCGTGTGCATCGAATGAATTTCAATGGCTCGATCGCGATCACGATCGCTTTCCCTGATCGATTCGAACGCGAGAAAACTGGCCCCGCAGGGAAAAATCACGTATGCAAACTATATGTATCCATGCTAGCCATGATCGCTCTTATTAATTAGTTCTGGGATGTAATAGTTGTTCAAGGTGCGCACTTTTGTGTAACCGGTTACCGAGAACGTTTGACACACGCTTGTCCTCGTTGTTAAACGTCCAGGCCGGAACGGAAGCGATCGGTCGATAACGATCGTCCTGAGATCGTTAAGTCACTCGAGTTATGACGATCATTACGAGCCTCCATTTTCATTGGTGCGTCGGTGGACGAGTTATTGCTACTCTGCTATGCGTTTTCAATCGGAAAAGGTCGGTTTTGAAGCTGTGTTCAATATTCACGCGTAGCTTTTGCTGGAGCATACGTTTCTCATTAATTTCACGGATCGATTACTTTGGGGAGGTTTCTTACATTTTTTAATCGTAAAATTATTGGTTGTAAGATTTTTTTGATATACCATAATCTAAGGGATCTCGCTTTTTTAATGTTGTAACAATTTTCTAGAAATTGCAATGTAATTCTTAATCGAATTTTTGAACCAGAATTATTTAAAATCATTATATCTAGCAATGTACGAGAAATATCGCAATACTTGTTTCATATAAGTTATTATATATACACACAGACAAATTATTTACATGCACAAATATCGCTTGCATTTTTTTGTCAGAATAAGGACGGTACCTGATGGGAAAATTCGTATTAATTTAGGTGGTTCTGGCTTAACGTTAGGGATAAACACGTGTTCGTTTTATTGCACGCTTTACGCACAATCCGGAAATCAATGCTAACTTAGTCGATCGTTGTTCAAAGCGAACAATTTATCACAGCTGACTAGTTGCTACGTAGGAATGTGTTTATTCAGTATTTTTGTTAAGGAAAATGTATTTTTAGTGTTGTATACTTCATGTATATACAGATGCAGCTACGACTCGGATAATTACTGATTAATGATAGCAATCTGCTATAATTGACTAATACTTACTATAATACGTTTACCTATTTTGCATACAATTTCTTTTATCCTTTTTTTTTTTTTTTTTTTACTATGAGCAAATGGTGTTGGATCGAACGCATTATCTATCTTTTTCAAATTTTCTTATTTTATATTTCATATTTTTATTTTATAGCCTCCTTGAAAATTCTATGAAAATTAGGATTTTTAATGATTCGAAGATTAGAAAATTCGAAGATCGTGAGATTAGAAGATTCGAAAATTCAGACTGAACAATTTGGAGACTTGCAACCTTGTGAATTAAATTAAAAGATCCAGAATTTGTTAGACTTATTAAAAAATGGTATATTCAAAAATAGCATATTCTCTTTCGAAGACATTTTTCTCGATTTATCCTATTGGAAAGTACAAACTTCATATATCACTTGAATCTCGATTAGAATCTCAATTAAAGTAATCATCATTCCACACAATCATTATCGCCAAAAATGGCATTCAATTTGTGACAGAAAAATTCTTTTCTCGTGTCCATCGACATACCGTTGTAACGTAAAGTGCGTTACAGTATACGCGAAATAATTTATGCAAATGTTACCAAGCCCCTAGAAAATAACAGTTATGTCACGGACTGGTCACTTTCGGTTCTCTCGTCATTAATACTCTTTTTTTTATCTAAGTTCGTGGTAATCGCAACGAACATTAATTACACAGAACCGTAATAAATAACCATCTACACTTATGAAACATCTATGTATGGACTGTTTTAAATGTTTTACATATGCGCTACGTCGGTGATTAATCGAACGCGATCATCTCGTAGATTTCGTGAAAGATCAAATCTAACCGCAATTATCTTACAAAAAATGTCATTAAATTAATAATATTTTAAACGAACTTAATTCTACGAGAAATTTCATTGAACGCCAGTAAATTAACGATATTTAAATAATAAATAATATTTCATCAAATAAAGAAATAATTAATCACTTAAAACTTGCAGGAACGATTTTATAATCGATTTAATCATCGATCTATTTTCGAAATGATTTGCAAGATTGAGATCTGAATCGTGTAAATTGCACGGTGTAAATATCATATCGTGTTGTACGATGGTTGAAAAAAAGCGAGTTTGTGCAAAAGGGGATTTCTCTTTGGGGTATGAAAGGTTTCTTAGAAGACGAAGGTGATTGGGAAAGAGTTTAATTGGCGGCAAATTAAGGATTCAATTATCAAAGGGAGCAAAAGCTTTCGCGCGTATATTTTATATTGAAAATGATTGCTCTTGATTCAACGTTTATAACGTTGGCCTTCGTGAAGTAAAAGTAAAATGGCGTTCGCTAACGGTGTCGAATTTTTTCTTAACGATTCTAGTTGAATAATATCACGAATTTGTCGGGATTATTGTAACAATAATTTTACTTACTTGTTTTAATTATCCAGTAATTAACTGTAGTAATCGTTAGAATCAAATTTTTATCGAAAATTTTATTTAAACAAGATTCAAAGATTAATACAAATTACTATGGAGCTACAATAATTTCGTTTACTTCTTTCATAAGCACACAATCTTTACGATAAATATCTTCCTTGATAATTTTATTTATGTAATACCTACTTGGATTTTTTAATAAATAACTATAATTGCATTTTTATTGGTGCTTGTTTCTTAACTGAATAATCTTTAAAAAAAAAGGCAACAATCGTGTGACATTCTGCACAGTGTCAAAATAAGCAGGAACCGGAGGTATGGTGCTCTATTATTTAAAATTTTCATTAATTGTCTTTGGAATTAATTATTATTTACACATTACGCACGATACATTTTGTGTATTTCATGATCATTTCTTCTAAACAAACTCTTCTATTCCAATGACAATTTACATCTGATTACATTACATTTTTATTTAACAATCCTCACGTCCCAAAAATATTATCTTCCTATTTGCAAAAAGGATCTAATAAGAAGCAAATTATTTAAAGGACACTCCAGTTAGAACGTACAAGTGACAGCAATAAGCCTTCGATAGTATCCTCCATTTTGCAATAACCTTGCAAAAATGTTCAAGGATCTTTCCTTTTCTCTTCCTCTCTAGCAAATTCAAATCACTTTTTCCAGTACACTCTGTATCACCTTGAATTAGCCTTTACCTAAGATATTATCGTGTCAAAAAGTAGCATGGCAATATATCTAGACAATACAAACATCTACTTCCTTTCATCTCGACTTTAGATTTCATCTTCTTCATCTTGATTTCAACAATGTGGTTCACCTCACCTTGAACCCGTTTAAGAAAATTTAGCGAAGAAGAGATTTCTCCGCTTAATAAGAGAAAGATCATAACACGTTGATAAACATGAGAAATTATCCGGCTAAATGTAACGAAGAGATAGACATAAGAGAACTTGCTACTAAAACAACAGTCGCTTACATGAAAGTACTCGGGCTCTTAAACAAACCTTTGGTGATTTTTATACGAGACACTTTGAAATTTCATTGACACTGAAGTGAGACACGATCGTCGTAATTACATTGAGAAAATTTGAAACAGATCTAAACGTGTATATAGAAATTACATATATTTATTGGAAACATATATTATTGTTATTTTATATATAAAAATTACCAGAGTATTTGAGCAGTCAATTATTCGCTAAATTAATAAGAATAATAAGCCACGATGTACGTAGTAAAATTATCATCATGTGTTATATACATATTAATTTTTCATTTAACATATATATTTGCGAAATATATATACATTGTCTCATGTAACTTCAATATACAATCTCAGATTGATTCCAAATTTTACTATTATAATCTCGATAATCGTATCTCGTTAGAGTGCTAACGAAATTATAGAACGTTTCGTGATATGAAAGTGTTCGAGTACTTCCGTGAGCCACTGTATATCATAAGATCGATCACCTTGATCGTTTATCGATCTGTATTCGTAAAACACATAAAAAGGTATGAACGCATTGCAACACGAATTTATTCGACGACCTAATAATACCCCATTCACCTTGAACTTAGTTTCCTCGTAACGTGTAATTCGAGTTAAGTAGGTGATCGAGGATCATTGATTCGCAGATATCGAGATAATGACAGTCATGGTGGAGTCCGTAAAAGCCGAGGAGGGCGAACGTCCGAAGATCGAAACCTTCGACGACATACTACCGTACGTTGGCGAGGCCAGCCGCTACCAATGGTTCCTTTTCATCATGCTCCTGCCCTTCGCCTTCGTCTACGCGTTCCTCTACTTCACGCAGTTCTTCATCACGCTATTGCCAGCTGAACACTGGTGTACCGTTTCGGAACTCGAACGATGGAACCTCACAGACAAACAAAAGTAAGTGACACTTTATGTGCAATTTGTCTTATTTGAATTATTGAGTTATACGTAACGAACGATCCTACATAGTTTCTTTATGTTCGAATTTACCCTGTTACGCGATAGACATTTTCAGCTCGGTCAGATCGAAATGGTCAATAATCATGTTGATCGTATAACAAATCAATACATGTTTTCATTAAAGACGTTCCTTTCGATGTCTAGAATTAACCACCTTCTATAGGAGACAATTTATATGCATATGTACATATCTGTTCAAGTCACGTGCACGTAGTTTAAACCAGGCTTCTCGAAAGCCTGTTTGTTTTCCATGCAGGTCGCAATAAATATTCTCGACGACAGAATCTTCCACTTGCACGGAGATTTCCATTTTCTCAGCTGTGATAACGTATCGCATCGCGGCAATTTGTTTCTTTAAAACCACAATATAATATCTGATAACTTGCACGAAGCAACTGTGTTTATTGAATCAAGAAAACCCAGGTATCGCGTTGTATATGTAAATGCATATGTAAATATCGTGTCGTACGGGAGTGGGGGAGATACCTGTAACCAGTTTGCGACGAGATAAAAATAGTTGGAAATCGCGATACCATAGTTATACTATTATCAACGTCTTTTTCACGTGTTCTATTTCAAGAACGTAAGGAATTACCGGTGAAAGGATAGGAAGTCTGGATGGCACGATTCCAACGAATCGTGTTACCATTCTTGACGACGCACGCGAGATCTGGTTTTCTGCGATGCGTCAACGAGGAAAGTCGTTCGTTAAGCTTGTTTTCCATTGAATCACCCTGGCCAATGCGAAACTATCGCTTTGTAGATCGACGATTTCTTAGCGTTCCGGGGGCCCGCCGGAAACCAGTTTGGTCGACGACCTCCGGCAGAATCTAGACGTTCACGTGTTCCGCGAACTTCTTTTTTTTGTACGTGGAGAAATCCTCATGGACACTCCGCTGCTGCAATAATCGCGTAACGGCAGCGTAGTGTCGGACTCCTACCGACTAAAACTCCACGATGACCACGATGACCTGCGCGTGACAGGGGTGCTCCAGGAACCTCTTATGAATTAACTTCAGTTGCACCCCCTTCTCGCGTTCTCTTGTTCGAGCCGGCTATTGAGTAGGCGTTAGGGGGAGGTCGTTGCCCCTAGCGCTGTCACTTCTTCTGGTCGTAGTCCGTTGGGGTGGTGGCGGGGCGGCTCTGGGTCGTCTGACTGCCATCCTTCTCCATCGTCTTATCCTGCAGGGGTGAGAGTTTTTTTTCTCTCCCTTTCCGCTCGCTCCTTCGCGAGCATAACTCGCTCGCAGAAGAGGCGGACGGCCTCGTATTCCTGTGACCCTCTCAACATCGCTTCTACAATCGCTGAGGGTGTCAACGTTTCTCCTATGGCGTGCCGCAGGGTGTAGCGGGGCAGCTCCCACGCCGGACAGAGCTCCAGGGTGTGCTGCGCTGTGTCCCTGCCCTCTCCGCAGTGGTGGCAGGTGTCTGTCGTCTCTCGCCTTATTCTCTTCAGGAACTCACGGAACACGCCGTGTCCGGTGATCACTTGCGTCATCCTGAATGTGAGTGGGAGGCCGTGGCGGCTCCTCCATGCCTCCCAGTTTGGTAGGACCGCTACCGCGCCTCGGTGTTCGCTTCTCCCGTTGATCAGTTGGGATCGCCACAGGTTCCTCCTCGGCGGTTCCTGTGTCGTTTGGAGCCGCCTGCTCGGTGGGGTCTTCTCCCGGATGCCATTCTCTCCGGCGGGTGTATCTCTTTTTGAGCGCCAGCGCCCGCAGCTCCCACGGGGGGGACGCGGCTAGGGTGGACGCCGACGCGTGAGACACCGTCCGGTATCCCCTAATGATTCTGATGGCGGTCACTCTGTGCAGCCTTCTCAGGAGCAGAATGCTGCGACGGCTTGCCATCAGGTCGTCCGCCCATACTGGGGCCCCGTACATCACTCGTGACCGAACGACGCCCTCGTAAAGTCGGCGCACCGCGTCTCCGGCCCCGCCGATGTTCGGTAGTAGGCCGCACAGGGCATTGGCAGCCGCTGACACCTTCGGGATCAGTGAGTCGAAGTGCGGCTCGAACGTCCACTGGCTGTCGATGGTGAGTCCCAGATACTTCATCTGTGATCCCACCCGGACGATTTTACCTGCCATGTTTATGCATAGGCCGGGCGGTGGTGTCCCTCGCCTCTTCCTGTCAAAGAACCAGGTAGCCTCCGACTTCGCAGCGGAGACTCTTAGGCCCAGTTCGTTCACGGCACGGATCGCACAGGCCGTTGCGATTTCGCCAATGCGCAGCGTCTCGTGCCAGCCACGACCCTCGACCAGGATTAGGGTGTCGTCCGCATAACATATCATGGCCGCGCCTGGGGATAGCGGGCATCGCAGTACCTCGTCGTACGCAACGTTCCATAGTATGGGGCCCAGCACCGAGTCCTGCGGGACGCCACGCTCGACGGATCGCTTTTCCTCTCCTTCCTTACTGGTGTAACACACCCACCTGTCGTCGAGGTAGGCTCGGATCAATCGGACGAGGTAGCTGGGAACCTCGAAGTGCTCCAGGGCCGTCACTATCCTGTCCCATGGCATGGTGTTGAACGCGTTGACGATGTCCAGGGAAACCGCCAGCGCCACGCCTTTCCGGGAGACCATGTCCTCCGCAATCGCTCGTACGCGTCTGACCGCGTCAATCATCGAGCGCCCCTTCCGGAAGCCGTACTGGCTTTCGCGCAAACCTGGCACTTGGCCCGCTATGTGTCGTTCCAAACGGGCGGCGACTACCCTCTCGAGTAGTTTGCCGACCTCGTCCAGTAGGCATATCGGCCGGTACGCTGACGGCGAGGTCGTCGGTTGGCCCTCTTTATGGAGCAGGACCAGTCTCGTCGTCCGCCACGCCCGGGGGTAGACTCCCTCCCTCAGGCATCTTGTGAAGAGGTGCCGGAGTCTGGGGGCCATGACCCCCATCACTTCCCCCCAGATCCGGCCAGGGATTCCGTCCGGGCCCGGTGCCACCGTGAAGAGGTCATTCTTCTGGTAGACTCCCATATCTCCTCCTCCGTGACTTCCCAGTCGTCCCTCCATTCCAGCGGTCGTGTCGTTTCCCGTGGCCGTTCCACCGCTCTGTTTTCTTGTGGGGGAAAGAGCGTTCCGGTGATCCGCGTCAGCAGCGCAGGTTCCATCTCCGTCGTTGTCAGGGGGCCCTTCGCGCGTAGTTTCTGTGTCACCGTCCTGTATGGCCTTCCCCATGGAACCGACTCGACTGTTTCGACCAGTTCGGACCAAGCACGGTCCTTCGCTTTTTTAATTTCCTTTTGCAGCGAGCGCCGTAGCGCGCGGTACGCCCGGTAGCGCAAGGAGACTTCTTCTTCGTCGCGTCGTCGCCAGCGGCGGGCCCTTAGGTACTGTCTTCGGGCCCGGACACATCTCGTCCTCAGTTCCGCGATGTCGGGGTTCCACCAGTAAACTGCTCCGCTTCGCACCGTGCCCGGTGTGGCCCGTGGCATGGATGCGTCGCAGATTGCTGTCGTGGCTTAGCGGAGGTTCTCGGCCTCCTCTTCCACGTCTGCTTCGGTCGTCGTTGTCGAGGCCTCCCAGCTCCAAGCTGTTGCTATAGCAGCCGCCCAGAGTAGATCTTCATTCCTTTCTTTTATTTTCCATCTGGGCGGTGGGCGCGCGCGCCTCTCCCTCGGCGGGCCGTGCCCGTCGTTTGTCGTCGGCATTCCAGATCCAGGTGCGTCCACCTCCATGAATATGTAGAGGTGGTCCGACAGCGTCTCGACCCCTTCGGCCACTCTCCAGCCTGAGATCCGCCTGAATGCCTCGGGGGAGGCCCATGTTATGTCAACAATGGGCTCCCTCTGCACGTCACGCAGGTACTGGTCGAGCCCCTGTTCACTAACAGAAGTCCAAGTCCCGCGGCCCAGTTTGATAGCGTGCGGCCGCGCGCGTTGGTCCTTGCGTTCCCCCATTCCGTGGAGTGCGCGTTGAAGTCTCCCAGGACGAGCAGTTGTCGGGGGAGTCGTCGCCTGACGCAGTCGCCAACTCCGTCTAGGAATTCCTCGAACGCTGCCCGTCCGCTGTTAGGTGACACGTACACCCCCACCTCCATCATCCCTGCCCACTCGACCGCGGTGTATCCGTTGCCGCGATCCAGCAGGGCTCCGTGGGCGAACGCCCCGGGCGTTGATGTCCAGGTGACGGCAACCATTCCGTCCGTGTCTCCGACCCACTCCGGGGCATCCAGAACTCTGTATGGTTCCGCCACCACCGCTAGGGCGACCGTGCTCTCCCGGATGGTTTGGTGGATCCCCAGCGGGATACCATCTTCGAGCTTAACTTCATTAGTGTGGTCAGTGGGGTGTTTTCTTTTTAGTTTTCTTTTTAGTTTTCTTTCTGCGTATTTCTTCTTTGACCGTTGATATTTTGACGTTTTTACGTATATCCTCGTTTCTGACATTGCATGGGGTGTTGACTATTGTTCTCAGTATCTACGATATCTTCCAAATAAACTCTAATTTATTTATGTGGATCATTGCTGCTGTCCCCGATAGTGGTATTCCGTACGTTCAAATTGGTTTTATTATCGTTTTGTAGATTTTTAGTTTATTTCCTATGGTGAATTTAGAGTTTCGACTAGTTAGCCAGTACATCTCCCTTCTTTATATCCGTATTTTATCTATAATTGATTTAATGTGTTGTTTCCATGTAAGTTGTGTGTCTATGTGGAGTCCTAGGTATTTAGCTTGCTTTGTTTGCGTTATGTGCGCGTCATTCAATTGAATATTTGGTGGTTTCCGTTTTCATAGTGTAAATTTAATATGGTTGTATTTACTGGGGTTTACTTTTATTTGTTTATCTTGTAGTCATTTTTCTATTTTTGTGATATGCTCTTGTAGTAATGTGACTGTTGTTTCTGGATTAGTGTGCCTAACTAGTACAGCCGTGTCGTCTGCGAATGTGAGTATTTTGCTGTTGGTAGTTGTTGGTATGTCGGCCGTGTATAGTGTATATAATATTGGTCCTGAGACGCTTCCTTGCGGTACCCCTGCCTTGATGCTTTTACTTCACAACATACATCCTTCATTTTTATTACAAAGATTCTGTTGCTTAAGTATGACTTGAGTGAGTGGCGGATTTGTTGCGGGAAGTGTTTTTTCATTGTTTGTAAGTGGTATTCATGGTTCACTTTATTAAATGCTTTCTCAATGTCCATGAAGAGAGCTAAACAGTATTGTTTCTTTTCTATTGCTAGTAAAATTTCGTTGATGAGCCTGTGAATTTCCTCTATCGTGGAGTGCCTGATTCTGAACCCAAATTAGTGATCTGGTATTAACATTCCTTTGTCTATTGTTTGGTGGTTTCCATTACAGTTATAGCATTTTATTTCGTTTATTTTTCCTATGTATGGGCAGTTTGTTGTTAGGTGGTTTTCTGCACATTTGACACACGCCGGGTTTTTGTTGCAGTAGTTTTTTGTGTGTCCGTATTGTTGGCACCGTATGCATTGCGATATGTCCTTTTATAACGAAGTGGTTCAATTGTTACTATTGTTTTTATGATCTTTTTAATGTCAAAGATTTCTTTGTTATTAGCTTTGGGTTCAAGTTCTATTACAACCAGTGGCAATGGCTGTTTTGTACCATATCTGGTTATATTATTTATTGTTCTTGCTTGGAGTCTGATTTTTACAAATTTTGTTAATTAATGTAGGTTTTCGGTTGATAATTAATCGATTCACACAGATTAGATTTTTCTCTCTATATTTCTCCGCCTTGTACAACAAGTCTTAACACACAGGATACAGTTAGTCAATTAACACGTGGTCGACTTCTAAGACAAAACAGTGTCGTTAGAAGTGGTACCAACTTAGCTTGTAGTAACTAGCGATCATGGGAACCTAACTTTTCTCAACACTCCCCTTTGATCGTAGTTTCTACAAGCCCCAAAACTTTGGTAAAATACTGAGTCTTAACTCTATTTAAGCCTTTGGTGAGAATGTCACGAAACATTCTCAGGACTAGGTATTGTAATATCGTAGAATAGATTTGAATTAGAGATCGGTTGAAAATAGAAAAAACCGTGTACGTCGTCCTTCTGTGGTTCGTTTACATTTAAGAGCGCCTATGTGACTAAAGTCACCTAGTTCTTACAGAGATATGAGAAAAACAAGAAACAACGTTAGAGCAGAAGGACGGTTTCGTGTTTCAAGGGCGGACGACAGGGAGGTCAGAGTATGCGAGTCGAAAAGCGAGTGTGTTGCGAGAGTCAGAGCTAATTGAGTCGTTGAAGAGTAGAGTCGTTAGAGGTTTCGAGTCGTCGAAGAGTAGAGTCGTGAGAATTGATAGAGTTGTTAGAGAGAGAGTGTGTGTGTGTGTGTTAGATTCGTTGTGACGAGAGTGATCAAATAACTGTAAAGTTATTTGATATAGATACGAGTATTGCATTTAGTTCCGTTAAATAAATATCGTTCTCTGTCCAATTTATATCCTTATATTCAGTTTAATATTAATAAATTGTAAGTAATCGAAAAAAAATTTCTATCTTTATTTTTCGATATTACAGTATATATGTATGTCGGAGATGAAAGAACACCGGAGCCTTTGGAATTTTGGATAATCCCGCAACATTGTAACCTAGAGTCTACTATAGCTGTAATTGAACAATTGTAGTTATTCAATCCGATTGTAATTGTTCGAGAGTTGTGATAATAAGCTTGGGCTCGAGGAGACAGTCAGTCGAGATGAACGCTTTGTCTAACAAAGGCATGGAATAATTCTATAGCTCCCCTTAAAAAGGAAATAGTTGTAACACTCGACAGTAAACATTCCAACGGTCTCTGTCCCGTAGCTCGCCACACGCAGACCCTATTCTTCGAGTAAGATGATTGCCAGATGTCGATGCGTCTCCGCAGTACATGTTCAGCTAGCCCGAGGGCCCGTTATAAATCTTAAGATTTAGTCAACTAAAGTCCTTCAAACAGACAAACAGTCTTTGTCCCAACTAGGGGAAAGTAGGGGAGACCTATTTTTCAACGAGCGGCGTCTCCCACTAGCAACTTTCCCTCCAGGGCGGCTAGCATCTTTTTCTAACCACTGATATGGAGGTTGACCAATTAGCAGCAACGCCAATTTCCCTTACTTTCTGAACGAAGGCTTTTCTCGACGAATCCGATGATCTCGTGTCCTTAGACACACCCCAATATAGTTTTCGTCTGTGGCATCATCGCGACGGGAAAGTCACTCTCGCTCGCGATCTCATCGATGAAAAGAGTAACATCTTCGCGATCAGTGGTTATTTCACGTTTTAACCCGACTTAGATTTTGTGAGTACGTTCATCTATCATCCCGTCGACCGCGGATTCGTTATTGAACCTAGGATCATTGTCATTAGTTTCTCGAGTACCTAACTACCACGGTTACTTGTCCGGTTCTATAATAATCGTATTTGCACTAGTCAATGTCTTCTCTATTGCATAACGACAACGTGTAACCCGAAACGAAGATTCATTTCACGCCCCTAACCCTAATTCTAATGTAAACCCGACATCAGAAGTGGGATCAGTGCCGGTTATAACAGTGCATGAGCGTTCGACCATCGTGCGCGAGTTAATTCCGTCGCTAGTGCAAAAATCGAGTGTGGAACCTATCAATTTTTCGACTCCGCTGCATGGTGCGCAGCTACCAATCTGATTATGGAGGAAAATCCTTTACAAAGCAGTGCCCTGAATATAATTTCAATACCGAGTGTCGAATCGACTTCTACGTAATGGAGGCGCCAACTGGTAGATCAAGCCATCCGGGTGAGTCGTTTCCATTTTACCCCGATTTCGGAGCCGAGTGTTCGCTAAATAAGAATCCGTAGTCTTGAGAATTTCTGGCAAAAGAACGATTGATATAGTAGTAATGCGAGGAATAAGAGATATTGGTACTAAACGTATCGCTCAAATCTTGTCCGTTGCAGGTGTTAGTGGTTAGAGATAAATTTTTCATGTCCTGGCTGATAGTTATTTAAAAATACGATATCGCGATTGCTCGTCAAATTTTAAGCCAAGATTTTGACGTAATATTACACAAAATAGCCTCGCTATGTGTAAAACAAAAATAATTAATGCCTGTAATAAAACAGCTGAAAACGAGATCGATGTTAATGAAGTTGATGTTGAGGTTATTCGGTGTGTAAACAGAGAAAACACGTGGATAAATTGTAAGGTAGAAAATATATTTAAATAGAAGTGTAATAAGTAAAAATACAATTTGAGCTGGTCCAGATCCGCACGCTAGCTGTGTTACCTAATAACTGAAAAACCCCGAAGCCAGCGTCGCCTGTCTACTGTTTATGGCCTGACTTCGTCGCAGTCTTTTGTCTACACGCTGTCGATGGCTTCAGTGCTTGAGAAAACTAAAAAAGACCAGATGTAGAGTTTTCTTAGAAGTGGTAACCACTTCAACACCCTCCCTAAAACTCTACATCCCTACAAACAATTATCTCAAATTTACAAATTATCTCTTAATATTTTCTAACTCTTGTCGTAAATATCTGAAAATTAATTTGTCAATGCCTTCTCACGTACATTTGCCAGCCGCCTTTCTCTTTTCCATACAAATTAATTTATTACACAAAAAAAAACTAGAAGACTAAACAGATCATGTAGAGTTTTTCCTCTTTTTTTTTTTTTGAGAAGTAATAATCACTTCGACACCCTCCCTAAAAACTCTACATGTTTACAAACAATTACCTCTTAATATCTTTTTTATTTTTCAAACCTAACTTTTTCCTTAAATATTCAAATCTCGGTTTTGGCAACGCCTTTGTACATATATCTGCCAATTGCTCTTCGCTTGTTATATACGTTATATCAATTTCGCCTCTATTGTATAAATCTCGCAAGAAATGATATCTTACGTCAATATGCTTACTTCTTTGATGGAATTCTGGATTCTTAATTAATTTCACGGCACTAGTATTGTCTACACATAGCATATACTTAAGGATCTCTAATTTACATTTAAGAAATATTTTCTTTAGCCACATAATTTCTTTCGCTCCTGAGGCTGCACTGACATATTCAGCTTCGGTCGTAGATAGAGCTATACATTGTTGTCGCTTACATTGCCATGTGATGGCCGCATTCGCATACTTACATACAACGCCTGATGTCGACTTTCTTGTTTCTTTGTCGCCTGCATAGTCAGCGTCGCTAAAGGTTTCGAGACTGCCTGCTTTTGTATATAAGAGTCCCATGTCTGCGGTCCCTTTTATGTAGCGCAAAATTCATTTGACTAATTTCCATTGATACTGGTTTCGATTCTCTAAGTGTCTCGCCGCTATATTTATTGCAAAACTAATATTTGGCCTACTTACGGTTTGTAAAAACATTAAGTTCCCTACGGCTTCTCTGTATGGTGCGTTACAATCATTATCGCCTATGTTACTTTCGTTCCAATTAGTCTCGATAGGTGTAGAAACACTGTTTGCCTCATTCATATTAAATTTTTCCAATATATTTTCGATATACCTACTCTGATGAATGAATATTGAACCATCTTCTAATCTATTAATTTCAAGTCCAAGAAAACTCTTTACTTCTTTCGAACTCGTAATTTTGAATTCTTTATTTAAATCATCGAAGAATTTATCAATTAAAGATTCGTCTGAAGCTGCTACCAGTCCATCGTCTACGTATATGGTCATCAACATTAATTTGTCGTCTTCTGTATAAATATAAAAACAAGGATCTGCGTTACTCTGATAAAATTTTAAGTTCAAGATAAATTTTGTGAAACGTTCCGTCCAACATCTTGGAGACTGCTTTAAGCCATATAGGCTTTTTAGCAATTTACAAACCCGATTTGTACCATCATCATAACCTTTAGGTTGTTTCATATAAATATCTTCTTTCAGACTTCCATATAAGAATGCGGTTTTAATGTTGAACTGTCCGAGGTGTAAATTATTTTTGGCTGCAATACTGAGCATTAATCTAATTGTGTCAAACCGAGCAACGGGAATATATGTTTCCTTATAATCTATGCCTTCTTTCTGTGAACACCCTTTTATTACAAGTCGCGCTTTGTATCGTTCCGAGTTGTCCGGATTTAGCTTTATCGTTAAAACCCACCTATTGTTAAGTACCTTCTGATCTTTAGGTTTTTCTACAAGTATCCACGTCTTATTTTCATGGTGCGATTTCATTTCATCATTCATAGCTGTTTCCCATAACTCTTTCTTTTCGGATCTCATCGCTTCGTTAAAATCCACCGGTTTCTTTCCTACTGAGGTCACGATTAATTTTCTCGCTAATCGATCTGCTTTCAAAAATCTTCCACGAGCGATTTCTTTCTCCGCGCTGTTACCTGGATGACACAAATTCCCTTCACACACGTTGATCAGGTCGTCATCTTCCTCCAAAAGTGTACGCATAACAAAACGCCACTGGAGCCAATTTTCTTCGCCGCGTAACATCTCGACCTTCGCACTTGCTGATTCCATTTTAGCACTATCCCTTATTTTACTAAGCACAACACTTTAACAATTTATTCACTTCACGTTGCTGCCTTGCAATTTACAGCCCTGGGCCCATAACCTGTTGAGGTTATTCGGTGTGTAAACAGAGAAAACACGTGGATAAATTGTAAGGTAGAAAATATATTTAAATAGAAGTGTAATAAGTAAAAATACAATTTGAGCTGGTCCAGATCCGCACGCTAGCTGTGTTACCTAATAACTGAAAAACCCCGAAGCCAACGTCGCCTGTCTACTGTTTATGGCCTGACTTCGTCGCAGTATTTTGTCTACACGCTGTCGATGGCTTTAGTGCTTGAGAAAACTAAAAAAGACCAGATGTAGAGTTTTCTTAGAAGTGGTAACCACTTCAACAGTTGACAATGAGGTACGTGGTAGTGACAAAAGTCGATTAATCTTTCTTTCCGAAAATTCAGAGATTCATCCGTTACGGGTTCCCTAAGTACTCGTACAAAAAAATACAGGCCAGTTAGAAGTACAATTAATTGATCCTAACATCGCCGTACAAGGAGTCCTAATAGACTTCGCGAGCGCAGAATAGTACGTGAGAGAACAAGCGACTTAATTACAGCCAAAAATCATAAAGCCTAGTAATTCACCGTTCGCGAGCCCTGTGTTACTCGTGAAGACGAACAATGGTTCAAATAGATGATAGGTAGATTTTCGAGAACTAAATAAATATAAGGTCGCGGATCGGTATCCTTTACCCCTCATTGCGGATCAAGTCGCGAGATTGCAAAAGCGAGATATTTTATTATTCTGGACATGGCCGGTGGGTTTCTCCAAATCCGTATTCATCCTAATTCTAGGAAGTATACAGCATTGATTACACTCGATGAACAATTTGGATAATAAGTTGTTGTTTTCTTCGAATTCTTTCGTGCCTTTGTTCGATCCATTCGATGTCCTTTATTTGCAAAACATAAGTGCGTGCGCGTTTAATGTTTCTTCCGGAAGTCATTTTCCGGACGGCGATACTATGCCGACTCCGTCGAAAATGGGGATTCTTACATTTTCGGACAACCCTAATAATTTTGCAACTAATACTTGTCTAAATATTCTAATATTTATGTTCTTCCTTGCTACAATTTTGTAAACCATCAAAGCTTTTACTACGGAAATCCTCAGTAGTCGCATGCCAAGTCTTCTGTAGCATTTGACCCTTTTTAATTGTGGTGACATAAGAAATCATTTGGTCGGAGTGATCTGTACTACACTTTCCTTCGTTTTATTCAGCAGCGGCTGCTGATTTCGATGTTGCGAACAAACGAAACGAGAGATCATTCTTGAGATTCCTTTGAAAACACGTATAACAGCCAACGTGCCATTCGTACGTTGTCGCCTATTTGGATGATGTCCTAATTATTGCCGACTCGATAGATCAAGCTCTAAAAGGATTGCACACCGTACTAGATACCCTTGTAAGCCGGATTCTCCTTTAACTTTTCAAAATGTTCTTTTCTAAAGGCATCGGTACTCTATTTGGAATATGTAATTTACGACGGAGAAGTTCGTCCCAACCCGGGTAAAATGCACGCCTTGAGTTCTTTACCTGCGTTAACGATCGTGACACAGCTTAGGCGGTTCATAGGTTTAGCCTTTTATTTCCGAAAATTCGTCCCTAAATTTTCACGGGTAATGAAACCCTTGTATGCGCTTACTTCCGATAATAAAAACATGACTTGGACGGACAGGCATGAAGAAATAAGGCAAAAGGTAATTTCCGCCGTGACCGACGCGCCGGTGTTAATGGTATTTGACCCGAACCATCCGATAGAACTTCGTATCGACTCTAGTTCGGATGGATATGAGGTTATTTTAATGCACAAGATTAAAGACATCTGGCAATCATCTTACTCGAAGAATAGGGTCTGCGTGTGGTGATCCACGGGACAGAAACCGTTGGAATGTTTACTGTCGCGTGTCGCCACGAATATTTCTTTTAAGGAGAGCTTAGAATTACTCCATACCTTTGTTAGACAAAGCGTTCATCCCGTGACCGCGGCTACGTTCGGCGACTGACTGTCGCCTCGAGCCCAAGCTCATTATCACAACTCGCGAACAATTACAATCGGATTGAATAACTACAATTGTTTAATTACAGCTATAGTAGACTCTAGGTTACAATGTTGCGGGATTAACCAAAATTCCAAAGACTCCGGTGTTCTTTCACCTCCGACATATTATAATAATTTAATATAATGCTATATAATAATATTAATAAATACTTCGTTATTTACTTATTTTATTAATTAAAGTATATTGTATTTTTAAGTATATTGTATTGTATAATTAAACTAGATTCTATTTTCAACGTTACTTCATTATTTTATTATTATTTCATATAAATATTTTTTTTAAATAATTTATATATGCTTCTAAGTTAATAGAAGTAAACATAATGTGTTTATATTGATTGTTATATATGTCATAATTTCAACCATAATATTACATTATGCTGCGTATTATTAAAAAGTATATTTTAATGTATATATTAAATACTTATAAAGAATTTGTGGCGGCACTAAACAGCAAAAACCACCACTCGAGACTAACTAGTGTCGGACGACGGCAGCACAGTGGCTAGCGCCTTAGGTTACGAACGTTTCGGGATCCGGGTTCGAATCCCGGCGACCGGACGCATCAAAAAGCGGAAGAAAATCAGCAGTACCACAGCAGCGCGACATCTACATTCAGCAGCTACAAGTATCATGGACAACACTTGCGCCTCAAATTTATTTGTAGATTTTAAATATGAGTACTAGATCAAAGAATGAGATTAAAGCAATGATTACCAAAGATATATCGAATATACATAATTATTGCTTGGATGTTAAAAAATTTAAAAACGACTAGTTTAAAGATACTATGGATTATTTACATAGTTTAATTGCTGAAATGCCACAATCAGTCTCTGGCCCTTCAACTACAAAGACGCCGAAAGTTTTGAAGAAAAAGGGTCATCACCGTATAGAGACTATCCCAGAAAATGCTATTACCAATATTGATAATACAGTATCAGATTCTACTGTAATACATACATACAAACGCAACAAAAACACGAGAACAAAACACTAGAGCTGCTGCACAAACAGAAGCTTCGGAAAATGCAAACATTGCAGAAAAAGCGATTGCTAATAAATTAGCACGAAAGTTGATTGCAAAAGCCAAAAAAATTTTATTAGCAAAACAGAATAAGGATGTCGATGAAAGAAGAAAACAAGAAGAGCAACAGCGTTTACAACGTTTACAAGAACAAGAAAAAGCGGAGCGAATATTAGCTGAACAAAGACGTCGAGAACAGAAAGCTGAAAAACGAAAAGACGCCGAATTAAGAGCTCAACGACAAGCTGCGGATGAAGCAATGAAAACTAAGCATCAGATAATTACATCACAGGTAAGATTATAAACAATAATATCAAAGTATTCTTCTGTTATAAAAGCACAAGCTATTATTCATTCAATATTTTAGCCAAAATATGGCTCCAAACAGCAAGGTCCAACCACTTACGTTTTGGATGGTGAACTTGACAACGATGAATCAGGTCATGAATCCAGACCAAAGCATACTGTTACGTTTTTGTTTGGTTCGTTTTGGTTGTGTTGCCGTTAATTTTTGAATTTAGATTAAATGGTAGCGTTGTCTGATGTTTAATGCGATTGGCAATTAAACTCCACGTTTCGGCTAACCTGCTGCGCGCAGGAGTACTGGCACTGGAGAGGATTAAAGTTGGTGAAAATAAATGTTCGCTTAATCCTATTATATTATTAGACAAATATTCTCCACAACAAATGTTTATTCTAATTGAGTATTGACAGAATTGTCGTTGAGATTTCGAATACCCGAAGTTACAATCACTCGCGATACGTTTTCACTCTTATTAATGACAAGATTTTAATTTAATTGATTTTCAATAATTTACAAATTGACAAATACAAACACGTGGATTAACAAAACTGACAAGGACTGCGAACTAGTGAAACAAAGAACTAAAAGCTAAAGAATTAAAGGACTAAAGAACTTAAGAACTGAGAGCAAAAAACTAAGAGCTAAAGGAACTAAGAGCCGAAAAACTAACGAACTAAAGAATTGAAAGGCAAAGGAACTGAGAAATTAAGAGCTAAAGGAATTGAGAACTAATCGCTATGAACAAAGAAATTACTTGCCAAGAATTGGGGAGCTGATCGCCAAGAACCAAGGCATTAATCACCAAGAACTGAGGAATTAACTATTCTGAACTAAGGAATTATCTCTCTGTCTTCTATGTCGCTACGCTTATTTATAATTAGGTCTACCGTGGAGGGGTCGTCATGTGACGGGTTATTCCGTGGGGGTTGTGAGACTCGAATTTAGTTTCTATACAAATTGTTAAAGTTTATTTGAATCAAAAATTGAAACGTTCACTCGCGCTATTGGTAGTTTTAGTCTACGTTACGGCGCGTGCGCAGCGCGGGACGTGACAATACAATTCCACATTGGGCACAATGTAAGTATTGTTTTACTAAATGAGTTAATAAACATTAGAGTACTCGAATTTTTATCAATTTTAGCGCACATACATGAAAATCAACTCTCAATGCAACGATACATTCCGGAGAAAGCAGTCTATAAATTCTTTGATAGCAGAAAGTGCACACCAGATTTAACTGAAATGTTTCAAAATATTGATAGTAGTAGATTACAAAGCACGTCCAGTGCAATATGAAAGACACCACCGCGTTATTCCATGATGGAAAACGAATAAAAGTTATAATTTGTTAAACTGAACGTTGTTGATTTCAAATTGTGCCTTAGAGCAAAAATACTTGTTATACCTTGCATATAATATAGAAATGATGTTACATTGTAACTATCGTTAAAATATGTATGTGTTCTTAATATATCAATGAACGTAAGACTACACTTTTTATATTTTGGGATGATCATAGGCATATATTATTTTTATTATGCTAATCAAATATTATCATTTCTTCTTATTTATATGTGTCTTCTTAAGAATTAATAAATAATTGTTTAATTAATATAATTAATAAGTAATTGTTTTGGTACGACTTTTTAATGAGAAGTAAATTTTATTAGATTTGACTTATTATCACTATCGTGTAATAATTCGCGAGATACGCGTGATATAATTCGCACGATTAAATAGCACTGGGGAATTTCGTCTCTTCGTGGCACGAGGAGGGTCTGATAAATGGGTCGACCGTGGACGTTCAATCTTGTAAGAGAACAAATCGTCGAGCATTTTTCTCTCGGTCAACAGCCATTCTGTTTATATTTAGAACGTTCGGTTACGACGCTAAATTTTCGTTACACCACCGGTTGTTTCGTCTGAAATTCACGTGACGTAAGTGCATTACACTCTCGCACCCGTCAGCCATTCCTGCGACCACTTCGCGCGCGTTAACTCGATAATATTTCGTCTCTGCTATCTTGTCGCCATCGCTGCTTGACACATCTCGTTTGCTGGACGACGGATCGATGAAAATTAAAACGGGACGCTGATTTACCGTATCGTTATTTTTGTGTCAGGCATTCTCTTTTTGCCGTTTCGGCGAATTATTTTCATTTCGAACTTTTCTAGTCTTATTCTTACGTCGATTCTTATATTTCAAGATCTAGTCTTGTACGTACGCTGGGGAACGCTTTTATTTATTGATTTAACGACGAATATCGTTGTAGCTGTTATACATGCGTGTAAAATTAACAAAGTACAAGTAGTTTTACTGTAACGTTATTACATACTTCCTGATAATTTCTCGTTATTTATACCATGAGAAAGAATCAACGAGGAACTCTTATCTCGAACGTGGATCTATTTGTCGATAATGTATGCGTGTAATACTCAAGTGTTGTTCATACAGCGTAAATATACGTGCAGATACGTAAACCTTTTATGACTTTTGTATCAAAAGCAGACATGCTATAATACTCGCAAGTGAAATATAATTCTACGAAAGAAAATGGAGAAAATGAGTTTCTTTGGCAGTATGTTCTTCCTTTTTCATTACAAGTTTCCACTTTGTTGTGCTCCTGTTACATTATAATCCTGCTCGATTCACGCGCGTAAAATTTCACTCTGTTGCACTATATCGCATCATTGCCATCTGCCGATCATCTGTGAGAAACGCGGTTTACTTTGTTTAAAAGCGAGAAAACGTCTAATTTAACAAATAGGATTTTCATCAACAGCGAGAAGAGCATATACGATGTAAAGGAGGCTGTAAGGGCGTTCTAGGTCTTACGGTGGTTGTCACGATGCCGGAACTGGCGCCGAGCAGACACGTCAAGGGGGAATCAGAATCGCTATTGGGAAAACCATCACGAACATTTGTCCCTCGCGCCATCAAAATTCTATCTTCTGAGATATTTTTCGCGTTTCCGAGGTCATCGCCACTCTCCTTATCTTTGCTTTACGACGTATATGTTAAGGAAATTCGAGGATTTGGGAATACAAATTATTGGCTATATTTCCATACAACAGTTATACACCTATATTCCTCTCTAAGAACGTCTTGCACGCACGCTGGTTGCCAACCGACTAGCCTAGATTCTTCTAACATCTGGCAACAGTCTTTTGTCTCCACTGAGTCCTTGACGCCCTCTAACCCTTACACACACACTCTCATGTACAGTGTAAATGTATCACTTCCCTAACACGCCTCCTTACATTTATACTGTACACTTAATTTTATTTACATACTTGTCGAATTAACAAAATATTTAACATTTATCGCTTTCTTTATATTTCTCTTATTTTACATTCATCCATGACCTAAACCTTTCAAATTTCTCTCTACACAGTGCCTTCGTAAAAATATCCGCAGTGTTTTCTTCTGTACTTACTTTTATTATGTTTATCTTATTTTCCTTTACGTACTCGTGAACGTAGTGGTAATGAACTTCGATGTGTTTAGAATTTTTTGTAAAAGTTCCGTATTTTGCTATACTCATTACTCCAGAGTTATCCTCATAGATTTTTACAGGGTTATCGTCTACATTTACATCGAAGATTTTCATTAGTTCTCTGATAGTCATTACTTCGCTCACCGCTTCCGATAGAGCTACATACTCTGCATACGTCGAGGCTTTTGTCACACACCTTTGTTTTTTAGACTTCCATCCAATTACATTTCCATACAATCTAATTACATACCCAGAAGTCGATTTCCTATCTATATGATCTCCTGCCCAATCAGCGTCCACATAACAATCTATCGTTTCGCATTTTTCATTTCTTTTATAATGTAGCCCTAAATCTCTAGTCCGGTACAAATATTTCAATGTTCGCAAGGCATATTTAAAATGTGTCTCGTTACAACAATCTTGAAATCTACTCAGATAATTCACACTATAACTTATATCGGGTCTGGTATTTACACTAATATACAGCAATGCGCCAATTAAATTCTTGTATCCAATGTCCTCTCTATTTATCTCAGCTTTTTCAATTTTTAAGTTGGTCTCCATAGGTGTACAGTACAATTTGCTGTTATGTAATTTATATTTGTTTGCTAATTATTCTATGTATTTCTTTTGGCTTAATCTCATTTCATTTTTTAAATAATCATACTCTATATTTATTCCAAGATATTCTTTTACTTCACCTAAATCTTTCATTTCAAATTTATCAGTTAATAATTTTTTTTTACACTTTGTATCTTCCCTTTGTTTTTACTACAAATCAACAAATCGTCTACGTATATTAACAAATAAACAACATTTTCTCCCTCTCCATAAGTATATAGGCACAGCTCTATATTGTTCTTTTTAAAACCTAATCTCGTCACATACTTATCAAAACACTCATACCAGTCCCTCGGACTTTCTTTTAACCCATAAAGCGCTTTCGATAATTTACAAACTCTATTCGTTCCGTCCGCATATCCCTTTGGTTGATTTACATATACCTCCGAGGTTACTTCACCATTTAAAAAGGCAGTTTCTACATCCATTTGCTCAATTATTAATCCATTTTGACAACAATATGATAGCAATATCTTAAAGGTCTGATTACTCGCCGCTGGAGAATATATGTCATCGGCTACGTTTCTTTGTTGAAATCCCCTTACCACTAATCTAGCCTTATACCTGTCCTCTGATTTTTTCGTGTAAACCCATTTTACATCTAATACTTCTTTGCCTTTTACCCTTTCTACCAATTTCCAAGTTTTATTCTTATAGAGACATTCTATTTCCTTATCCATAGCCTGTTTCCAAACTTCATTATTTTCGCAACAAATCGCCTCCTCAAATGTACGAGGGATATCTACTTTACAATAATTTGCATGAATCTCGCAAATATTTTCCTTTTCTGGATACCTTACTGGAGTTTTCTTAATACGTGTAGATCTCCTAGGAGTGTTTGAGCTTTCAATACTACTATTATTTTCATCTTTCCTACCTTCTAACTCTTCCTTATCCATACCATCCAATGAATAGTTATCTTCGCTATCATTTCTATCTGCCTCTAATGAATTTTCCTCAAAACCGATACATTTAGTGTCTGTCTCTATGACCTCTACATGTCTAGCTATTGTTATTTTCCCACCTAATAAGACTCTGTATCCTACTTCACTATATCCTAATAGAATTCCCATATCTGCCTTCTTGTCCCATTTGGAAACTCTTTTTTGTTCTGGCCTTCTTACAAAAACTTTACTTCCATATAGATGTAGATTTTTAACACTTGGTTTTCTCCCGAAGAATATTTCAAAAGGTGTCTTTCTTTCTATAGTATTCGCTAATATTCGATTTTTCAAGTATGCCACTGTACAAACTATTTCCGGCCAGTACCTTTTATGTACTTTCGCTTCCGCTAACAAGCAACGCGCCATGTCCATCACTGTTCTATTATACCTTTCCGCTGTCCCGTTTAATTCATGTACGTATGTTGGGCAATTATTTATTCTTATACCTTTATCCCTAGCAAATTTATAAATTCGATTATTTAAATATTCTTTACCATTATCGCATCTTAATATTTTTAACCTCTTGCCCGTTAAATTTTCGGCTTCATTTACGAACTGTACGAAAGAATCAAAGACCTCATCTTTTGATTTTATACAATAGATCCTAGCTATTTTACTATAATCATCGATAAATGAAATGAAATATTTTTCTCCGTTGAATCCGGTGGTCTTAAAGGGACCACATACGTCCGTATGAATAATTTCCATTATTTCCCTAGCCTTAGTTCGATTATTTTTGAAAGGTAAGTTATGCATTTTGCTTTCTATACACACCCTACATTTCAAAAGTTCCTTTTCAAATTCATTCGGTATGCCAGTTACTAGCTGCTCTTTACCCAAAATCTCTAAATATTTAAAATTTACGTGTCCTAGCATCCTATGCCATCTTTCCTTTTTACTCATACCACTACGTTCGGCGCTGTTTACTAAGTGCTTCTTCCCTTTCAATATACTTTTTATTCTATATGTCCCATTTTCTTTGAACGCTACAGCTGTAAGTTTATTATCCTCATCTATTATTTTCGCAATATTTCCTTTGGAAATAACCGTATTCTTATTGTCTGTTAGTTTACCTAAACTAATCAAATTTGCGGACATTTCTTTCGCGTAAAATACTTTCCTCATATTTATTTCATTTTGTTTTCCGAATGCTTCGAAATAACTTATAACATTCCCAACTTTTGTCGCTTTTATCGGTCTATTATCGCCTAAATATATATTTACCGGTTCTTTTAGGTCGATAGATTTATCGAAATAATTTATATCATTAATTATGTGATCAGTACAACCGCTATCTAATAGCCACACTATTTCGTTCTTACTTATCTCATTCGTCTCACTGCTGTTTGCTGCGTGCGCCGTTGCTATCCATATGCCTGCTCTTGAGTTTCCATGCTCGCCCGTGCCGGTTGTTGATTGACGATGAAAGTTTCCACGTCCTCTGCTCGTATTGCCTTTGTTCCCTCTTCCTCTGTTTCGACCACGTGTTGGCCCATGCCAATAGCCGTTACTGCTTCCCGCTTGGACGCCATTTTAACACTCTCTCGCAAAGTGTCCTAATCTTCCACATCTGAAGCATCCTTCCTTTTTTGCAGAAAAGGCGTTGGTTTGCCTTTCTCCTCGATTGGATTTATTTTTCTTCTCTGCTACCTCTATTTTATTTTTTACATACGCTACCGTTTGATCCTCTTCTTTCAATGCGTCTATTATGTCCGCCATGTAGCTGTATTCTTCGGGTAACGTATTCAGCATGTAATTCAGCTTTTCCCTCTCACTTACTTGTGCGCCCGCACTTTTTAATTCATTGATTAATTTCTCAAAATCGTTAAAGAATGATGCTGAATCACTGTAGCTCTCCAGTCTTATGTTTTCCAATCTCCTTCTGCATACGATCTGCAGTGCCGTCGACTCTTTCAAGTACATTTCATCGAACCTTTTTATTATATCATACGCCGTTTTTCCTTCCCTAACATACTCCAATTGTCTGTTCGATATTGCACTATAAATTATATTAATCGCCTTCAAATCCTTTTTGTCCCAGTCTTCATCGTCTCTTTCGTTCATCATTCTAGTTGTAACAACCTCGCATTCCTTATATTTGAGAAACATCGTGATTCTTTGCTTCCACATTCCATAATCCTCACCATCGAATATAGGTATCATGATTTCCGATCTCTCCATTTTAATTGATTCCTTTTTTTTCTTTTCTTACTCAAGCGTTCCTACGTGCTCGAAGTATATTTTTTTTCTGAAAGTTTTTTTTCTTTACTGAAAACTCACTCGCAAGATCGTAACCACGCACTAAATATCTTGCAAAACCAGTAACCACGCTCTGCTACCATGTTAAGGAAATTCGAGGATTTGGGAATACAAATTATTGGCTATATTTCCATACAACAGTTATACACCTATATTCCTCTCTAAGAACGTCTTGCACGCACGCTGGTTGCCAACCGACTAGCCTAGATTCTTCTAACATCTGGCAACAGTCTTTTGTCTCCACTGAGTCCTTGACGCCCTCTAACCCTTACACACACACTCTCATGTACAGTGTAAATGTATCACTTCCCTAACAGTATAATATCTCGATTTTACGGTAGTTAAAAATTTGTATTAATTTGGAGAACCTTGCAAAAGTACGCAGATTTGCTACGATAGTCAGATAGAGAGTATCGGCAGAGATCTGTACCTTTATCGTGAAACTCTCTCACACAACTTAGATGCTACTAGATATCGGTTCTCGCAGCCAACCATTCCGTAATAAACGTAGATCATCCAAGAAATTTCTCAATTGTCATCCGTTAATTTCGCGCAACTTTTGCTTCATTTTAGCTACGTGGGAACCTATTAGTGCGCAAATGTTAACCCTTCTCCTCTGTGCTAAATATCGTTCACGCGTAGAATCAAAGTTGCATAAAACCGCGTACAATTGCATCAGGGAATTTCTAATAATTTTCTCATCTCGCAGGACGAAAACAGGCTCACGAATGATCCCTCTGTCCTGGCTATCGAATGTACCACAAGCACGTAGTTTCAAGTGTCCGTTCGCTAGAAAATGCGAAACAATTTATGGTCAATCGTCGAGTGAACGGTGCGATTGTCGAGACCGGGAATCAGAAACGCACTTCCATGATCATTTCTATCGTTGCTTGATCTGTTGCTGCGCAATGACCGACCAAGCTGTTGATTTTTCTTTTTCTGCGACGCTGCTATACTCTACACTCTATGCTCTATATCGTTCTTTTGTCCGCTATTTACCTTGTACGCGAACTTTTTATCGCTAGTGGATTGCAAAAAGGTCGAAGCCGCGGTTGCGCCTACCCGCAATAAATATTTTACGTCTTCGCTGGGGTTTTACTTTATTTCAAGGACAGTCAAGTTAAGCCATTGCTCAGCTCCTCCTTTTTTTATCACGAATTTTACGTGACAATGCGTAGGTCAAGGTGGACGTAGATCGTAAGACAAAGGAAAGTATAGATAAATAAGAGAAGGTGTATTTAAAAATAATAAGTTATTTATTATAGTTTATTTAATGTGTATACAGGCCATTCGTATTATAGCGGCGATAGCTAGTGTTAAATTAACAATGACAGTTTCTATCGTAGTTAATATTATATTGGTTATTGGCCATGACAAAGGCGAATTTTGATAGCCCTGGCCGAGGTCGGTGATCTGGATCTATAACAAATAATACTATATTAATATAGCAAAGAATCAGGGGAACGACTATTTCGCGGCGTCGATTAACATAATCGTAGCGAGAATTTACGCCTCTCGCTGGCGCGTTCTCCTAGCGACCGCGTCTCTCCGCGAACGGTCGTAACAAAGGTGAACTTGCCTTTTCTCACAGATCGGACAAGCAATCTTGTCTCCCATCAAAGGCGCCATGATCTTAGGAATCATGTCCGGGGGCCTCGCCAATTCATTACCCATGGTCCCCTCCGAAGCAAATAAATCCGCCACAGCGCTTCCGGGGCCGAGAAGCGGTATTACCGTTAGATTGGCAAGCCGATTCGTTATTCATTTAATTTCATATAGTCTTCCGCTCCTTCGTCGCTGCACTCCGTTTAGCCATGGACGCCGCGTCCGGGGGACCATTCCCCACGCCGACGCGGCGTTCATGTTACCGGCGGTACCACGGGGAGGTAGGAGTGCGACT
The DNA here is from genome assembly GCF_051014615.1 of Bombus vancouverensis nearcticus. Classification (NCBI taxonomy): domain Eukaryota; kingdom Metazoa; phylum Arthropoda; class Insecta; order Hymenoptera; family Apidae; genus Bombus; species Bombus vancouverensis. The sequence continues at coordinate 148,247 of NW_027468971.1, forward strand.
TGAGCAGACGAGACCGAAGTCTTCCCTGTCCCTGAGCAACTATCACACTCCTAGGGGCCCACAGCACAACCATTTAACAGCGGCATGCTGTTTACAGGCCTTAAGAGGGTCATAGTTACTCCCGCCGTTTACCCGCGCTTTCGTTCCATATTAATTCTCTATATCGATAAAAATAACAATGTAAAACAAAAATTAATAAGATAACTGTTCGCTCTATTTATTTAATACTATCGATAAAGTACTCGCAGTTTAATTGCAATCGCTCCAGCGATTTGAGAAGAAAGTGTTTTTGATGTATACTTTGATGTGTGGCGGTACTCGACAACAAATACCGCCATTCGACACTAATTTCTGTCGGACGACGGCAGCGCAGTGGTTAGCGCCTTACGTTACGAATGTTCGGGACCCGGGTTCAAATTCCGGCGACCGGAGTTCGATATTTCTTCTACGTATCAAAAACGGAAGAAAATCAGCAGTACCCCATCGGCGACATCTACAGCCAGCAGCTCAATTATCACAGACAACACGGACACCTCAGATATAATACTTTGATGTGAAATTTGTATACATAAATGGTCACTTTTAGTAATAGAGACCTCTAGATTCGTAAGAAATAAATGTCACACTTGAATATCATCATTCGCAATACAACTAACATTCATTCCTTATAAAATGTTCAAAGTATAAATTTTGTCTACCCACTACGAGAAATACAGTAAATTTTGATCAGTATAGTAGTAAGTACAGCAAATTGAAGTCGTTCGTCCTGAATTCTTCGTCATTTTATTACGTCGTCAAGGGATTAACTCAACAACGCGTATAATTAGATGAATTGTACGATATTATACTTTTTGATAATTTATACTTGCATAGCCTTAGCAATGCTACGTCTACTTTGACTAGAACAGACAGCGAGCTGTCTGTATACTGATCATGCACAAAAATAGCATTGTGTTTACACTGGAGCTGGCGAACAACTCGTGAACAGAACACGAGCAGATCTGTTCGCGACTGTACAGCCATATAATAGGTGGAAGTGATACAGTAAAGTCGTAAAGCATTAAGTAGACTCATCAATTGATCTAAGGCTGTATACATTCTGCACCTACGCAGGCACTCTTGCGTCAGTTGTCTAAAATGTTAATTCAATTGGCTTAATTAATTTAATATCTATTTCGATATATCAGTTCATAATACAGACAGGATTTTTGATTGCTTACTTTTTAATTGCTCTTAGCAGCTATTACGGAAAAACCACGTTTTCTATCGCTTCGTTAGAATTTTGCGTTACAATTAAAATTGCATCAGAATCGTTCTGAAACTACCAATTTATTCATGTTCCCAAGTACGTTACTCTTCTTGAAGCATTCTGTTACAAACTTTAAAAACTAGTCCATATATCCTTAAAAGTAAGAATGGAAGTTTTTCACTTTTATAAACAAAAATTTTAAACGACAACAAAGTTAAATTTTACTTGGATATCAGTATATTTACAAAACTTACAGCAGCGATTTCTAACCCTATCTTATTTATTTTTAGAAAAGTGTAATCTAACGATTTAAGAAAATTATGTATTATATCATAATTGTTTGATGATAAATAACATACAACTTGCTTCGAGATAATCTTTTCACGGAAATTCCACTTGCCTCAATAAAAAAGATTTGCTTGTATCGCAGAATGAGCAAAAAGCGACACGTGTAGAGGTGTCTATGAGAACTGGTGTGTTAACTTATGGCTATATGACGCTATCATATTATATGATGAATTGCGCGACTGTGTCAATAGTTCATGACACGTTTAGCGATATCGAGAATGTAGCCGCCAGATCCCGATAGGTTATATGAAGCCAGATTTTCTGCATCCATAAAGTGATTTTTACACATTGATCCTTAACGAATCTTTATAGGTGTCCACTATCTTCGATGTCCGTATCATAAATCTTAATTTTAAAACACATATTTGCCTGAAAAATAGAGTTTGTCAACATTGTAAATCGTTTGTCTTCCTAATTACACGTTATTAACATAGGAATTTAACATTGTATCAAAGCTATTAAATCTTTGAATGCAAGTATGCCATACTTTTTACTTTTTCTTGAGGGAAAATCTTATGAGCACAACAATTTCAAAATAAATAACATACTTTTTATTTGCTTGTTAGATTAAATTTATGCTTGTTTCGACAGTTCTGAACATTTTAAAAGTATCGAATGATGTTAGAAATATCTGCTTTTTTGCAAAGTTTGTCAACTATTTTTAAATCTATTTCTCTATTACCTTTAACATTTAATCAAAAAAATCAACAGAAATTGATTTATCACGTTTATCATCTCTTGTGATTTTTACATAAAGTAATACCAATGCCACTGCAAGGGATATTTTGTCTTCAAGAAGCCAGCGCGTGTTGACGACTCTAAAATTTTAAGACTTGAACTTAGCAATAATCACTGGATAAATTATTGGATCAATTTATGAAAACAAATGCATTTATGAAATTCTTATTATAACATGGACTATACGAATACTGTACAAGTCAATACTCAAATGAGATAATCACGAAGGTTTCAATAAGTCGCTGACAATTTTTAGATTTATTTTATTTTCTATAAGTGGCCTAATGCCTATGGAAGCTAATACACATTTAGCTATTGCAGAGACATAAATTAAAGGATTCGCTTAGATAATATAAGTTTAATCATTGTATTTAAGTATTTAATTTGTCTAAAAATTTATTTTTTTTAACTAAAAGTAGCTTCGTTTATACTAAAATGATTTTGAAAAAAATTGACTGGCATTAATAATAACATAATAAGAAAAAATTTTCTTAACAAAATTTCAATATTTATATGTACATATGTTGCGTTTTAAAACATGCAAGAAAATATGTGAAATCTTTGTTGGCAAAGCGTGAAAGAAGGCTGCTTCTGAATAGAAATCTTAGGGCATGTGTTAGCTACAATAATCATTGGTTTCTCTAGGATTTTTGCTTTCTGTCACGTTCAATAGCCGACTACGTGTTGTGCATCTCAAAAGTAATTTAAGAACGATATAGTTGCAGAAGTTCCGAGCTGGGCAATTTCGTAATCTTTCTGGGAACTTCTAACGCTTCACGTTTGTCCTCGTTAGGAGGAGACGCGTCTACGAAGGTGGTTGCAACAACTCAGATATCGTTGATTTAAAAATTAATATCAACGATATTCACAATTATACTTAATCCTAGGTTCAACTAGTTTAACTAGGGTTTTTTGCAATTTTATATTTTCAAGTAATTTAAGTATATTTCGTAATATATCGAATGTAAATACGAAACTCGAACAATAAGAACGATAACTAAATTAATATTACGTCCCCATGATACAGTATAATTACATTATCAAACGCAATATCGAAAGATCATAGCAAGCTTCTTCCTATTCGAAAATATAAATTACTAATCGAGGTATGTATGTATGCTTTCAAATTACATTGTTTTATATCATCTAATGCACATACATACATAGGTGCATTTATCACCTACCTTTATAAACATTATTTATATACCATCACAAACTTTATTTACGATAAAGGAAAACGAAAATACAAAATTCTATTGAATAACGAAGATATTAATCCCAAAAAAATTAAATATCGATTGAATGTTTTTTATTTTACTTGGTAAATACAGTTCTTAAGGTCTTGGAATTCAATTCTCTGTTTTAATATTTTTAATATTCTTTCCATAAAAAATACTAAATTCTACGGACGAATTAAGAAACTGTTTAATGGAAGAACGGTAAAAAATAGGAATAAATTATTTACAGAAAATAATGCGTAACATGTGAAATTGTTTAAAATACGTTATTAAACATAAGAGATATTCACTAAAATATTTAACGTTTTAAAAGAAAAGGTATCTATTACTTTTATTTTATAATTAAAACTAAAAATTTTAGTATTGATTGTGTAATATTTTTTGGAATCTATATACTTTATTGTAATATAATGTAGTATAATGAATACAAATCCTTTTTGCTGCTTAAGCTTTATTTATGCTACTGGTGCTCAATTTATTTTGCAAACCACTGCAACCACTTGCAACCACTTTCAATCAAACTAATTAATACTAATAATATGTCGAAGATGAAAGAACACCGGAGCCTTTGGAATTTTGGATAATCCCGCAACATTGTAATGTAGAGTCTACTGTAGCTGTAATTAAACAATTGTAGTTATTCAATCCGATTGTAATGGTCCGAGATTTGTTATAATGAGCTTGGGGACAGTCAATCGCCAAACGTAGCCGCGGTCAAGGGATGAACGCTTTGTCTAACAAAGGTATGGAGTGTAGCGGCACAAGAGTTAGAATTTGCTTCAAAACATGTTGTTGTTTTGCTTCGGAGTATCAAGACCGTTAGGTCACAGGTATTGTAAGGATTTATGAACTCCGGGCGAAACAATGGCGCCGCTACATGTAGCCGTAAAACAAGACGAATTTGTATCTTTTGACCTTCTTCTGACGATTATAAATAAACGAACGTGGTCGCAAGCGATTTAGTATAAACTGTGACTAAACGACTGTATAGATATCGTTTCGCGACAAGATCTGTTTTAAATACACTAACGAATACACATATTGGTAGTCTCATTATTCGATCCCCTACAAATTGGTGACCGCGACGTGATTGGAAGTGATAAAGTAATCGCGAGTATTAGAGCTTCCGAGATGACGAGTACCGACAAAAACGAGCTCGGTAACATGGACGCGGTAAACGCCCAGCTTCGCATACCACCGTTCTGGGCGGATGATGTAGAGCTGTGGTTTAACGTGCTAGAGGCACAGTTCAAACACGCTCGGATTACGAGTGAGGAGGCCAAATATAATGCCGCCATCGCGAACATAGACAAACCGTATGTGCGACTCATCCGCGACATCGTAGCCAATCCACCGGAGAGCGGGCAGTACGTGTTCCTTAAAAACGAACTTATCAAAAGGCTGGGCGAGTCAGACGCCCAACGCCTACGCAAAATAGTCGAGAGTGAACAAATAGGCGACAGGACGCCTTCTCAATTCTACCGGGATCTGAAAAGCCTCGCCACCCCGGCAATATCAGACGAACTTATCCGGACTCTCTGGGAAGGCCGACTCCCGGTGCACGTGCAACACGTCCTAGCCGCCGTCCAGGATAAGAGGCCCGAAACTCTGACCGCGATCGCCTGACAGCATCTACGAAATACACCCGGAACTAGGACAGGTTGTTGCGGTCAGTACAGACCGAACCACGGCAGGAGGCAATCCAACAACGTACGGCGGCGGAGTAAACGATGCTATGGCGCCATCAACGCGCTGAAGGAACAAATAACGCAGATACAGACGCAGGTAAGCGCGTTGACCATCGGGGGCCGCCGGCGACCATGCCCCTGCGCGAAAAACCGTCGCCGTTCGCGATCCCGAAGCCCGTCACGGCAGGGTGGCTTATGCTTTTATCATGCGACGTACGGGGAACGCGCGAGAAATTGCACCTCACCGTGCACATGGAAATCGGGAAACGGAACCTGTTCGAAGAGCTGTGCCGGTTGCTCGGCGTCACGCACCTGCGCACATCGGCCTAACATCCTGCGTCTAATGGGATGGTAGAACGCCTGCATAGATAGCTTAAAGCGGCGATCAGGTGCCACGACACGAGCAACTGGGTCGAGATTCTGCCAATTGTGCTGTTAGGAATTAGAACTGCGACAAAAGAGGACCTAAACGCAACGGCGGCCGAGATGATATGCGATACCGGCATACGTTTACCGGCAGAGTTTTTTCTACCAACTAAGCAGCGAGCTACCACGGAATTTGCAACCCTGCTTAAGAAACAAATGGAGAAAGTCCCGCCTCAGCCTGTGACGTAACACAGGGAAAAGAAAGTATTCACTTTCCGCGAAGTGGAGTCCTCTCCCTATGTATTCTTGCGACACGACGCAATTAGAGGCCCTTTACAGCCGTCTTACGATGGACCGTTTAGAGTAATGCGAAGAGGCGAGAAAATGTACACCATCAAGGTTAACAATCGTGATATAACGGTTTCCGTCGACCGGCTTAAGCGAGCATTTGTAGTATCAGAGGATCTCGACGCGAGAACCGCCGAAACCTGTAACATACTTATTCCACTAGAACAAATGAACGCTCGCAATGAAAGCGACGTGAATAGCAACAACGAAGGAAACACTAGTAATAGGTATGTTACACGGTCAGGCCGAAGAGTCCGTTTTCCTGATTGGCTACAGGCAGGTTTCGGCTAGGCATCACAAAAGATTACACACGGGGACTTTCTCTGCAAAAGCAATAAAACGTTATCACTGGTAGGGGGTGATGTAGCGGCACAAGAGTTAGAATTTGCTTCAAACCATGTTGTTGTTTTGCTTCGGAGTATCAAGACCGTTAGGTCACAGGTATTGTAAGGAGTTATGAACTCCGAGCAAAACAATGGCGCCGCTACATGTAACCGTAAAACAAGACGAATTTGTATCTTTTGACCTTCTTCTGACGATTACAATAAACGAACGTGATCGCAAGCGATTTAGTATAAACTGTGACTAAACGACTGTATACATATCGTTTCGCGACAAGATCTGTTTTAAATACACTAACGAGTACACATATTGGTAGTCTCATTATTCGATCCCCTACAGGAGTAACTCCATAGATCTCCTTAAAAGAAATATTTGTGACGGCGTGCGACAGTAAACATTCCAACGGTTTCTGTCCCGTGCCTCGCCACATGCAGATCCTATTCTTCGGGTATGATGGTTACCAGATGCCACGGGCCGTTATAAATCTTAGGATTTAGTTAACTAAAGTCCTTCAAACAGACAAACAGTCTTTGTCCCAACTACGGGAAAATAGGGGAGACCTATTTTTTTCAACGAACGGCGTCTCCCACTAGCAACTTTTCCTCGAGGGCGGCTAGCATCTTTTTCTAACCACCGATATAGAGATTGACCAATTAGCAGCAACGTCAATTTCCCTTACTTTCTGAACGAAGGCTATCCTCGACGAATCCGATGATCCCGTGCCCTTAGACACGCCTCATATAGTTTTCCTCTGTGGCATCATCGGGACGGAAATTCATTCTCTCTCGCGATCCCGTCGACTAAAGAGTAACGTCTTTACGATCAGCAATTATTTCACGTTTTACCAACAAAGAGTCAGACTTAGATTTTGTGAGAACGTTCATCTATCATCCCGTTAACCGCGGATTCGTTATCGAACCTGAGACCATCATCACTAGCGTCGCGAGTGCCTAATCGCCGTGATTAATTGTCAAGGCTGTAACATTATTGTAATAAATTACACCTGTGTTGTACCGTATCAATGGCTAATCCCCGTGAAGATTCAGTTGACGCCCACAACCCTATTCCTAGCGCTAACCCGACAAATATATACCATATGACACATACCGACCCAATAGTACACCAGATATAAAGGAAATGAATCTATTCTACTCGAGTATCACCAAACATCCATCAGAACAGAAAAAAGGCATTCTAAGGAACAAACCTTGAACAATGGCAGAAAACACAACAACGAAAAGGTCGCCATAACGATGTCAGAAATGGAAAATCTCATTAGTGGGCAAGCAAAGCAGGTAAAGCCATTTCCAATAATGCTGAATTTTGAGCACTCTTCTAAAAGTATAACGTATAGTATAATATAATATAGTATAATATAGTATAGTATAGTATAGTATATAGTATAATAAAAGTATAAGTATAATAACGTTACGAAGTGTCGGTGGTCTTTCAACATATCCTGGACGTCCAGATATACTGCTAATTTCCAAAACGCATTTTACAAACCGCAGTTATTGTAAAATACCGAGATACAAAGTATACTCTGCCAGTTACCTCAGTGATAATGTACATGTAGGTTCCGCATAATGATAAAAGATATTATTAAACGCAATGTGTTACGATCTTTTATGGAGGCTTACCTACAAACTACAAACGTAGTCGTAGAAAGTCGTCGTAAAATATCAATGAAAATGTACTTAAACTTGTTTAATGCAGCTAAACACTCTTATCGAAGAGCAAGGGTAATAAACGCGCAAGGAAGCAATCTACTGTAAGCGACACAAAGGCTGCACGTACAAATCCTTGCAACTGGAGAACTTACATATTGCCCTACCCACGAAAGATCTGATGTACTAGATTTCTTCGTCACAAAAGCGATAAATCAAGAAAGTTTCTCTGTCTAATCATACTTAGTCCTGGAATCAAAACATACAGCAATATCGGCAACTATCACGAATAAAAGCATTACGTATAAGAAAAAGCCACCTACGTTATGTAATGCTACCTATAATGCTAAAAAACTTTTGATTAATTCCAGAAGACGGGACAGAAAAAGAAATGTCACTAAAAGCGGAAGGACAAATAGATGGAGCTGTAGATCATTTTATCCACGCAATACAGGCAGTTGTGTGGAAACCCACTCCATCGTCGAAAAGTAAGAAACCTTCATCGCTTGAACGAAATAAGAGAGTTGTTAATTCAAAAAAGAAGAAGATGGCAAGAAACCAAACACTTGTATGATAGAACGAGACTAAACCAAGCACACAAAAAAAATGAAACACCTGCTACAAAGAAGTCGAAACGATTCGTTCAATGAATTCCTGAAAAATCTCGCACCTAATACAACCACAGATCATTCATCATGGAAATCCAGAAAAAGATAAGACAGCTTATGAAACCTGTTCCTCCGACAAAAATGGAAATTGGAAACTAGGCAAGGATTGAGATAGAAAAAGCGGAAATGTTTACCGAGCATCTTTCAAAAGTGTTTCAACTACCAGCAAACTAAAGAAGTCACCAAGAAAACGACAGATTGACAGATCGAGCAGATGGGCGGCTGAAATCATTCGATCAAATACTTCTCCCCAGGCGAAATCCAACACTTTCGAAAAACAATGCTTGTGACTGTTATCTCTGACGCGATGGTCAGAATAGGTTACTTCCCAATCTGCTGGATTGTAATAATTGCAATTGCATTGTAACACAGTGTGGTACACTGCTGTGTTAATCAGAATCATGTTATCCTCTCATAAAATTGTACCTCTCGGACAGATTATTCTAGGGCAAAACACAATGAACCACTCGATTTCTGTTACTTTCTATTACTTTATTCTATTCAATCAGTATCATATATATCGTATACACGCCAGTCTTCCCGACAATACGAAATAGTACAACAGCTACCTTCGAAATGCTCCACGAAGCCTCAAAAGAATTACAACATCATCTTTACGAAATAGAGCTCTGGTTAAGAACACGGAGAACTAAAATCAATGTTACCCGTCCTATATGTTCCCCAGTAGAATTAAACGACAATGAAATACCGTAGCAGGAAACAACCAAGTATATACTGGACGGAAAACTATTATGGAAAACGTGCATTCATAAAGAAAAGGATCGATTGAGCGAAAGGCATAGAAAACTTTTATGTTTGATTGGTAAACAATCGCAATAAGTCTGTCAATTATAGGGCATAGCTTTAGACTGCAACATAAAAACGATAGAAAGATGACAGAATGAAAAGCCAGGAGCTACGATGAATGCAGATTTGTACATTCGAAACCAGCAAGTAATAATTAAAGAAATTCCCTCAGTAAAAGAAGAAATCGTGCCAACATCTTGGCCATAAGTACATCTTCGAAGAACGTAGAAGATTGAAGAAATTTTATTTTCTGCAGGTACGTCAGATTTAGCGATTCAGTTAAACAGCATTAGTTTGGTATACCATTGAATGTATCGATGTTCAGGTCAACCTAACCTAGCACATGTCGATGCTCATTATCATTAAACGATAGATTGCACGTATGCAAATATTTAAAAAAATATATACATTTAGATATATTGCGTCGACTGGATGTACGAATGAAATCGTAACGTGAAATCGGAACATTCACAAATCCTATACCCAGTACAAACATTCATTAAATCTAACGGAAACTTTTGGTTAAAAGTGAAAGGTTATTCATGTACGATTATTATTATGCGATGTGCGATATGATGTGCAGAGAGTAACCGAAATCGACACATTCGGATGGCTTAAGGATACATACCCTTTTAGTAATTGGAACGGAATATCATGGTGGCCAGTTTCGATATAATGTACATACGTATGCATAAAAAATTTCCAATAATTTAATTTCTCTTGTCCGTCATTTCAATGTGATATCTTCTTCTTTTTGAGAACTTCTGCAGCTTCGACTTTCTGGCATCACTTAGCTGAAAAGACATTTTGGGGAAGACAAATGTATCTAAATTATTAATCTTTCGTAAAAAATTTGTAAAATTAATATTAATCCTTAATTAACATCGTTGAATCGAAAGCGTGTGCTTATTTTCAACAGAATATGATTTAGTTAAAAAATTACAAATAGATTGACTCAGGGCGATTTTACTCTTTATTAAGGTTGTCGAAAAACATTGTGACATTATCAAATCCGCGTGAAAAGATGTATCTATAAGGTATCTATAAGTATCAAACAATATGGAGCAGTTTCGTTATTTAAGAGTTCGTTGTCTCAATTCTCGTTTAAATGACGAGCTACATATTCCTCGTTTTAGTTTAAATATAGCAAAGTATTTGATCCTAGTCTTGGCAAAAGTAAAAAGAAAAAAAAGAGAAGAGTGTTGTTTTATCATCGCTTTAACGACACAACAAAAATCTTTTGTTGAAATTGCATTAGGTAATCATTCGCAGATGATCAGGTGCATCACTTACACACTGAAGAAGTAGATACGTTTCGGACGTACCAGCACCGTTTCCAGTTGGATGCAACGTCTGATACAAAAAAACCATTTCGATGTCTGTCTAGCGCAACGTATATAATTATTATATAATTATTATAATCAACGTACACGGGCAAAGAGTGGCTTTATGTGGAAAAATAAGAAAAAAACTTGATATAACATTTCTCCATCTGAGGTTCAGTTCCCGGAAAAATCGAGTTTCAAAATTTGACAAGCATACTTAAAATTGGCTAATTCCCGGACTGAACAGGAGTTTAAGCTACATGTGGAAATTGCTACATACAAAGATGTAGGAAAACATTTTTACTTAAGGTGTTTTGTTTTTGTGAGACAAATAAACTTAAAAATCATATCATACGCGTATACCAAAGTAGTTCGCAATTAAACACGTTCAAATTATATTTTCTTGAAAATAAGACTATACGGGCAAATATTACTTAACATTTTGAACTTATTTTAACATTTATAATAACTTCGTATTGATTGTTTATTCATAACTAATCGGTACTTAGTTAAGCAAGTCAAAGTATATGTTCGATTTACTTCTAAATTAATTGTACTACAATTTCCGAACCGCGAAATAATTTTTTTTTTCTTCGAGGAATCGAACAACTTAGGCTGTGATCAAAAGTTTAAAAAATCGCCTCACTATCGTGGTGGTTAAATTTATCATTTAGTTGACTACGCTGTATTTAGTATAGCCTAATTATCGATTATCCGAAACTCGATAGTAACCTGTGTTGTTCGAGTATCAAAAATGTGCTAGCTTTAATCCGGCACATCAAATTTCATTCAATTTATTGTGTGCGATAATTTATAACGGGCAAATTTTACTTGAAGTAACAGAAAAAAATATTAACACCTCCTCGTGCAAATTTTAGTGAAATTGTCGTGCACTCGAGGCTCTTCCCTTTGAGATGGGCGATCCTATTCAGGAATCACTCGAAAAACATTCGAGTGCCCATTGTACGAGTACATCCGTCTGTTCAGGATGCTTTACCTCGTTGATGCACATCCCCTACACTCCTTTGCAACCTGCAAATATCCGGATAAAATTACTCACTCTGAGTATCGTGTTAATAGAGGATGTAAGACTTTAATCAGATTTAAGATGAATTTTATTCTATGTACTTCTGATGCCAAATGAAAATTCGTATGCATTTGCTAAATTCATGCATGTCGTTCTTTATGATAGTTGATTTTGTTCGATTAGAGAGTCGGTATTAAAAATTAATCCGAACTTGACATTTCTAATCTTCCCTTTTACAGCCAAATTGCTCGAGATTCGCCGAATTTAAAGCGACGACACACAATGAACCACATATGTTAACCATTATGTGTTATAGAATAAATTTATAAAATCTATTCTGTGAGTAATGCTAGCCTACTTTGTTGTTAAATAAATAATCCTATCGATGACTTACTTTACTTCACTTAAAACACTCCTGAAACAATGAACGTCTAAACTTCATGGTTGCGACACATGATTCTTTACAGCCTTTAATTAAGTTTGTCAAATAGTTTCGCTTTGAATAATAGAATTAACGAATATATAGTATATCTACTTTTATTTTCATTGGTATTTAATCCTACCTTTTTCATCTTTTTCAAAATAATAAAGCAAAATTTCTAGATATTCATCGAATATTCCACTAATTTTCAGAGACTCAGTGCGATAGTAATACACGTAACCGGCAATTTAAAGCAGTTTACTATGCATTATACGATTGGATTTACGATTTACGATTTCCGATTTCAAAACGCATATGCTTAATGAAACAGTGGAGCAGAAAGCATTCATTTACAGTTTCCTACCATGTACTCGCGTTTGCTTCAAATTGGAATCGTATTACAGTCAATGATTAAAGTAAAGATACGATTCAAAGGGAAACCAACATGGCGCCATTGGCACTGATGACATTCCAGAACGCATTATCGATTAAAGCTTTATGTATCAAAGAATCTTCAATTGTAATGAAATTCATTTTACACATTGTATATTTTATGAATGGAATAATTTAATGTAGATTTTAAAGAATTCTATTCTAGTGCGAATTCTGATGGCGAGTTTAGAAAATATCCGTAGAATTGAATAAATACAAAAATATAGTCTTAAAATCGTCTGTGGAGGATTGCTCGAGGCATAACAACAATATGAGACGCTCTCGATCCGCCTTGTCCTATGACTCATGTGCCGCTACGCATCAATGTCATTAAAAATTTTACCTAATATATCAGTACAAAAATCTGAACAAACCAATAATCAGATTACCCAATACTAAATCTATCAACATTCTATTCCTCAGAAGTTCTCCCAGAAAAATTTAAGTACGAGCATCGTATCTTTCTAAAACCTATCACATCATTGACCGCGTATCACCGCTAACAGAATCTCCAGTACCGCTATTCGCCAATTTTCACTAGCCCTTTTATTGTCATAACTTGAAAGCGTATAAATGCCAAAAAGAATTGTTGAGATATGTATAATTTTCTGTGCTGGACTAGGTTAAATGCGTAGTAGAGATACTTGTATGTGAATATCAGTGTGTGGAAGTATGTGTGCGCGGCGTCTCGAAAACAAAGGAATGTAAACTGTTCAGTCCTGTAGGCCGTAGAGGTACTTATCAAGGCACTCCTCCGTGCCCTGCAGAGTTTGCCTAGTGTCTTGACCTTGTTAAGCGCATCCATCCAGACCAGGGAGGCATATAGCACGACCGTCTCTCATACCTGATAGTACAACTTTCTACAGACGTTAGAGGGGCCGCTCACATTCGGTACGAGCCCTCTGATGGCTCCTAAATCGCGTCCGCTATAGTATAAACTGCTTCGATGTGGTCAATATATTTCCTTTCGGAGTCCAACACCACGCCTAGGTATTTAACCTTTTCGCGTGTGTTAGGCACCTCTCCTGTCAATGTTATATTAAAATTCTTTGGGACTCTCATTCTCCTCAATAAGATAATCTCAGTTTTATCCTTTGCTATCTGGAGACTCGAATCTTCACACCATTTTAGTATCGTCTTCATATCGAGATTCAAATCAAGGTCGTCCGCAAATGCAATAGTTCTCAAACTTACTCGATTGTCAAATCTGGTCAACAGGCCATCGTGAACTACGTCCCACAGAAGCGGACCTACACAGAGCCCTGTGGAACACCCGCAAAAATTTGTTTCACGGTAAGTCCACTAGGGTTGAAGTAGTTCGCGAGAACCCTCGTCAAATTGGAGGGGAGACTCCTACGCTTTGCCTCTTTCAGCATAACCTCCCACCGCAGGGAATTGAACGCGTTTTTAACATCCGCCCTCGACAGAAAGTTGCTAGTGGGAAGCATCGTACGTGAGAAAAACTACGTTTCCCGCGTCAAGCCGTAGTAGACAATACTCTTTAGAAAGTGATTTAGGAAAAAGATATTTGTTGGGTCTGAAGGACCTTAGCTAGCAAATTACTGAGATTTATGATGGGTCCTTGAGACTATTGAGGGTACGCAGTAAGGATCAGCGGACATTTGGTTCCCGTCTGGCCCGCGGTGTCTGGCCTGGTCTAGGTAGAGGGTCGCCCGACGTAACACATATAATACGATTATATGGTAAAAACAATATCAGTTAAGGTAACTTCAATAATCTGAAGGTTTTACATCCTTTCTTTCTTAATCGAAGATTCACAATCAATATTACGTTTACGTTTAACATTTATGATAATCCAGCGATTGAGATTTGTCATGCCTGATTACCCTTGCAATGTAGCAATATCCATTCGTGAAAGCAACTTGATATCGGAACCAATTTTCTCTATCGAATATAATAATAGATTTGAAAGGATCTTTTTATCAGATCTGCTTCGGGCGAACATATTAAGAGGGATATTATACGTGAAAAAAGAGGGAAATTTTCTCCTTCTACGCTCAACACCTTGCACATAACGTTATTCACGTCACAATTTTGTTTCAGGTTATTCGACAGCGGTTCGATGCAGAAGTTCAAGATTCTTTTCCACGATATCGAGGCAAAGGTGGCAGTATATAAATGTAAACTCGCAAGTAACCGAGAAGTTACACGAACTTCGCAATAAGAAACTCGCTCCCTTGCTTATGTAACGTCAATTCATATTAGAGGCCGGATGTGTTCAGCGCGTACCCTCAATTAGCCCAGGGACCCACCATAACCTTAAACTTTTAGTTTATTATTTTTATGTTATCTGTTTGGTCCTTGAAACAGCCCTTAGGTTGTTATACGTCCTTACTAATTACGGGGAAAGCAGGTAGTTAGCTAATGGGAAAACTCCAATACTTGACTAACGAAAAAGATGGTTTTTCCCATAAACAATTGTGGCGGATGAAAAGAGAGTTGTGCGTTTCGTCCGGGTATTACCGGTGGACTCGTCAGTAAGGCTATGCCCGGTAGTCCCTGCCTTAGACGTAGAGGGAGTCTCGCTAGGTGCGGTATTTGTATCATTCGCTCGTATATTTGACCGCTAGCGAGATAGACAGACTCGTTGTCGTCGTAGCCCTCTGGTGTTGGCGGTTGGTACCCGCGGATCGCCCGAGATGTGTTGCGCCGCGTTGATGCCTCGACCTGTCGGCGTCCTGTTGGTACCGATCCGCCACAGATGCATTTGAAAAGGCTTTGAAGGTTTGGCACATAAAAGCTACTTCTTTCCACCCGCAATTTAACGGATCCCTCAAACGAACACATGATGTGAAAAAGGACCTTATTCGAACTTGCACGATCGACCGACAAACCAACTGGGACGAAAACCTAAAACTAATATGTACAGGATATAATACTTCTGTACACGAAACAACCGGATACACCCCTTTCGAACTGACATTTGGACGACAAGCTAACATGCCATCCTCAATATCAAACACCCCCACTCTAACTAAAGAACAATTATTTAACCTCTGGAAAAATCGATATAACGCCTATATAGTCAAAGCAAGACAAATTACTAAATCAAACAAAAAGCAATATCGGAGAGATTAGATATGAATAGTCATTAAAACACAAACGATATTCCAAGTAAAAGGTAAAGTATGGGTACATAACGACGAAAAAACCAACAAACTAGACTACGAATGGCTAGGACCGGCAGAAATTCTCTTGTCCAATCCACTTACTTATCTTATTGAATATTGCAATGATTAAACGCAAAGAAACCACGGTAACAGATTAAAACCTTATTTTTCATGAAGGCGACCATAACATGGATAATTCTAACTCTCGAATACATTCAAAGCGATCTAGTGGTAAGACCACTAAGATATGCCAACGTTTTCTTAGAAACGACGATTGCTATCTGTATAATGAAGAAGTAAATATTACTCTTATAGTGGACCTTAATGATCAAACCAATCGATCAAACCAATAGATTACAACATTGAGCTAATAAACCGTTAATGCAAACCACCTTATGCTTACATAACAGAGATAAATAATCTAAAAATCAAGTATAGAAATCTCGAAAACCTAACGCATGAACTTAAAATTGTTATTACATTATAGAAGAAAACGCGGACTGCTCAACGTCATAGGCTCAGAATCTAAAACTCTATTCGGAACTCTCCTCGAAAGAGATCTAGAACTCATTAACGAAAATATTGATACATTTCTAGCGGCACTCGACACAGCACAAATACCGCTACTCGACATAAACAACTAACGGACGACGGTAGCGCAGTGGTTAACGCATTAGGTTACGAACGTTCGGGGAAAGTAGTGGGGGGATATATGGGAGGCAGACGTAGAGAGGACGGAGCTGCGAGCGTAATCGAAATCTCCGGAAAACTGGAGAGCTTGGGCAAGGGAGGTAACCAGAGTGGAGGACTAGTGCCTGTGAACGCAAAGCGGGTGTAGCTACGGGAAGTCTGGCTTGGACAAGGAGTTAAAGCAAAACCAACCAAGTGTGAGGTTAGGACGGTGGAGTAGCCATATTAGGACGCGTGACAACAGCGCCGCTACACGGGCTACCCGAGAAACTACCCAGACGCAGCCATATTGGCGCGTGCGCCGAAGCGCGTCGCGCGGGCCACTTGAAAGTGACAGCGACTGGCAGAGTGGCAAGTGCTGACCGAGCGACATTTCCCGCCCAACGGGGAAACAGACGCAACCATGGCGAAAGGGAAGGAGGTAGAGGAAAACGCTAGGGGACGGAGGGAAACGGAACTGGCTGCGGAGCTGCCACACGTCAGCACCAGGAGCATGACGAAGGCGATGCCGCCAAAGGAGGGACCCTCCCGCTTCACGCTGGACAAGGAGGGAATATGGACTGAGGAAACAACAGAGGAGGAGGAAACCCCCGCCAGAGAAGCACCCCGAGCGAAGAGAAAGAAGGCCAACGAATCCCCCGAACTCCCCGCGGACCCGGCTGAAGAAATGAGAACAGCCACAACGGCGGACATAGGAGCCGAACTGATTCGCCGGGCCGCTGAGGTGGCCAAGGCTGCCGAGGCAACCCGCAACCACAAGGGCACGCAGGTGAAAACCCTGAAGGAGGCGGCGAGAACCATCACCGCGGGCGTGACCGAAATAGTGAGGAGAACGGATCCTGTCACCGACGCACTCGCTATAGCGCAAAGACGCATAGCAACACTGGAGGCGGCGGTAGAGGCACTCCGAAAAGAGCCGGCCTCGCGCCCCACCGCGGATGAGAGCAGCTACAGGGCGCGTCTCGCTGCAGTCAAACACCATGCAGAGGAGATGAGATCCTTGCTGCACCGACTGGAGGAACGACTGCAGAGAATAGAAAAAGGAGAAGGAAAGGAGGTCGCTCCTGTCGCGAACACGAGAGGGATGGAGCCTGGAGCCCCAAACGCCCCAGCGCCCAAGGGAGGCCGAACAGCTGTTATCGAATGGCAGACGGTTGAAAGGAAAAGAAGCGGAAAGAAGAAGGAGGCAGGAAAGAAGCAGCCGGCGAAGCTGATCCCCGAGACAGGGGCGGAGAGACAGAGGGAAACTCCGGAGAGTGGATTGGAGAACGCACGAAGAGGGGGAGGCAGGGGGCCCCTCCCGCGCGCACCGCGAACGTCAGCGGTAACAATCACCCTGACGGACAAATCGAGCCAATCCTACGCGAAGGTGCTGTCTGCGGCCAAGGACAGTGTCTCCCTGACCGAGCTCGGCATCAACACGATGAGGATGCGGAAGACCATCGCCGGAGGCGTCATCTTAGAGGTCCCCGAAGACCAGGGAAGGGAGAAGACCGCAGCGCTCGCAGCACAGCTGACGCGGGCTCTGGACCCGAACGAGGTCCGCGTGGAGACACCCTTCCGAGCCGCGGAGGCAAGGGTGTCCCTGATAGACATAGCGGCCACCAAGGCGGAAATCCAGAACACCCTGGCGAGGAAGAGCGGCTGCAAGCCGGAGGACATCCGGCTGGGAGAAATCCGCCCCGCCCGGAACGGACTTGGCACCGTGTGGATACGAGGCCCTGCCAGTGCAGTGAGGAAACTGGCCCAGGCTGGAAAGGTCGCCATAGGCTGGTCGACGGCGAAGGTCGAAGCCATCGAACGGAGACCATTGCAGTGCTACAGGTGCCTTGGGATAGGACACACGGGGAAGACCTGCACCGCCAAGGGGGACAAGGGGCACCTGTGCTTCAGATGCGGCGAACCAGGGCACCAGGCGAGAGCATGCACTACTGCGAGCCCGAAATGCCTGCTCTGCGAGGCGCTTGGAGCACCGTCGGTGCACAGGATGGGGGGACCGGCCTGCGCCCCCTCGAAGAAAGGAACGAAAGGAGCCGCCCGCGGATCCACGGCTGCAAGAGGCAGCGAGAAAGGCTCCCCGTCGCAAAGCGACCCTAAGCCCGCGAACAAGGAGGTAGGCACGGAGGAAGCCACAAACAAGGAAAGAACACCAAAGAACTGAGAATGCGCATCCTCCAGACTAACCTGCGAATGTCAAGGCGAGCACAAGACCTGCTCCACCAA